>NC_142396.1:4630000-4793723 GCF_059441095.1 Idiotropiscis lumnitzeri | reverse complement strand
GTGAGAGTGAGAGTGAGAGTGAGAGTGAGAGTGAGAGTGAGAGTGAGAGTGAGAGTGAGAGTGAGAGTGAGAGTGTGTGTGTTTTTCAGAGGATCTCTGCAAAGCCGCTTGGAAAGCAGGACGTCACCAAAATCATAGACAGTCACCGCCTGAATTTATCTCCTGAGCTCAGACATTAAGGGAGTGACGGGAGACTTTTTATTGGCCGGCTGTCAGAGGAGCACGCTGTCAGGAATATTACACCGTCCGTTCCTGTAACACTCCCCCTTTAATCTCCAAGTCTGGCTCGCCGTGGTCTCTTGTCGCCGTAATGGCAACGCTCGTCGTAAATATGCGTCTGGTCTTGATTGCGCCGCCGCCGAGAAAAGCGCACGGACAAGCATCATCATTAGGATCCGTCTCAGGGTGGGGGGAGATCAATATTAAGACCTTTACGAGAGAGTCTGTGTCATTTCCTATTAATAATGGACCCGGCTGCCTGCTGTAATAGCACCATTAGGAGTACTGGAAGAAGATTGTTCATCCGCAGCTAAAGAACACAAACTGTACAACGTACATTTTAATACTCGCCCACACGCGGGGCCCACGCAGGCTTTCTAGGGCACCAAAACTCCAAACTCCAACTTGACGGCGTCAAACGAGGACACGGGAAGAAGTAGACGAGGTCAACCGAAGTTTGGGCCTGAATGTTCTGGATATTTACACCCGGGATCTGATGTGCGACCTTTTTGTGTCTCATGTCAACAAAAGAATCGCGTGACTGACAATGAATTATGCCAAAAATGTCCACCCTCACTTTGGGTTTTGCCAACGAGGAAACGAGGAGCGCGCTTAATCATTCGCTGCCGTGGACGTTTATGTTCAACTGTTTACTGCCGCCAACGTGAATAATGTATTCATCAAGTGCGCTTTTTCAATGTGTAGGCGTGAGAGAGGGTCTCGCCCCGGCTTGTTTGTGATGTTGCGTTTTGTAAATCACTGTCGTTGCTTTACTTTGGATTGGATCTCAGCACAGCTTTTGAGTAGAAGACAAAGATTAGGTGAGGATGTGTGACATGAGCAAAATGTACGCGTGAGCGCCTGAACTCGTTTGTGCGTGTGCTCACTGTCTATATTGTCGGTTTTCGGTAGCCATTCCCTCAGGAATGTTTATAATTGCGATATAAATTGTGTATAAACTGTCAGAAATGTCAGAAACGGCCGTTGTGTTCAAGCCACCTTCATATGTTACTCGCAATTTCCTGTTATCAGTGTGCGCCCGTGCGTGTGAGATATTATCAGATTAAATCTGCTTTAAGATTTTACGTCAAATGTGAAATGTAATTAGAAATGGTGTGCGTGCGCGCCCGCGAGCGAGAAAGGGGGGGTGGGGTTTAAAGCTGATATTATCGTATATTGCGACCAAAGCTCTTAAAGGGGAAGTCAACCTACTAAAATCGTTTGCGATAAAACGTTATATGCGCCTTCACCAATCTAAAAACGATTCTGATTAATTTTGAATTTGTGGAATGTGAGTTAAGCAACCAAATCCACCCATTTTTTGCCATTTTAGGGGGCGGCCATTTTGTCTCTTCTGTCGACTGAAAATGACATCACGGTTGTTCAGGTGTGAGGTAACGACCAATCACGGCTTACCTGTTTTCTGAAGCTGAGCCACGATTGGTCGTTAACCTGAAAAACCTGATTGCTTTACTTTGACTTAAACGTGATGCTTTGAGTGACAAGAAAATTCTCTCTCGGCCCTCCGGCGTGGATTTAAATCTCCACAAGCCGCCGAGCTCTCGTCTCAGCACCTCCGTCGTCGTCCATCTTCGCACACTCCGTCTTCCTGACGTTCCCTTGGCGCTGCTTTGCCGAATCGATCGCCGCTCTCGACCGTCACGATGTCTTTTGACCAGAGACCTTTTTTTAATTTTTTTTTTTATTTGGCCACGCTTTGTGCCTTCGGGTTCCGATACCCCGAGCCTGCAGTCATTGTTTTATCCCCAGTGTGTCTTCTACCGGCGTTTTACCGACCAAACAGGTTTCCGGCTGCGTGACTTGACGAGATGCTCGAGCCTCAGTTCGGCTATTATTCGCGGATATTTACATTTGAAATATTACTCTCTCGAGAGACGAAACATAATCAAGTCATTTGCATTTATTGATATGGGTCTTTTGTTCCAATCGATTTTAACGTGATGCCGCAATCTCCATCCGTATCCCCCAGGGTGGAAAAGAAAGGCATAATAATTGATTAGTTGATTAAGTGACCGTTAAATTCGGTCAATGGTCTGGAATTGGTTGCTGATGAATCGTGTCTTGATGTCTGGAGGCGCTGTTGACACCGTCCCAACCAATTTGTGATTTCAAGACGAGCAAAATATAAAATATTCCTAAAAATGTATGTGTGGAAATTCATGCATCAGATTTCAAACAATAAGAATTGAATTCATGAGTTTGTTTTTTTTTCTTCATGTTTTTCTTCCCGTGGGAGTGCAGGCAAGCGCTTGCAAAATTTTTGCTCTCCATGAAAACATTCAAAGCTCGGCGGTCACTTCCCTCCGACAACATCCCGTCTGAAGCGTCACAATGGCGAGTTTCTGATAAATCAATTGTTTGGTGTAGTCTTGATCGTATGATTACAAAATGTGAACTGCAGGATGCTTAAATCGTTTTAAGTGAGCCAAGAAAATATGTTGGTTGATTCGTGGATCAAAGCTCGGAGCGTCCCGGAATGTTCATCCGCAGGTTGCAGCAGAGCGACCGAGAAGAGTCACACAAGTGGATCTTGTCAGAAATTGTCGTGTTGTGAATTTTGTGCCGAGCAGCCAGTTGAGCAAAAAAGTGCTGACACACGTATTGTTAAAAATTGTTCCTTGTAGAAGGAAACCCATCAAGCGACAAAAGGAAATTTGCATGTAGATTAATTTTTTTTTTTTGTTTAGCATTTTTTTGCAGAGCTGGGCACTTGACCCTTTTTTGCCGGTCAGTCCCCTGCTCTCGGGCAGTGATTTCCGTACCTTTCCGGCTTCTACGCTATGGCTTTATTCATAAAAATTGTCATTTGTTCATTAAGCGAACTCTTTTTAAAGAAAAATTGCAATATAAGGTATAATTCCAAATTAAACATCATGATGTATGTTGACTCAAGCAGCAACCAAAGTAGAGGTTTTGGAAAGCGCACATTCCACCAGGCAGCCATTTTTAATTTCAGTGAAGAAAACATAATTGGCCTGGCTCAACTCAACCTTCTGTACGTTTGTGCATGCACGTGTGAGTTTGTGTGCACGCGTGTGCGTACAGTGCGACTAGTGAGTTTGCATGCGGGCGTGTGCTCCCGAAGCGTGACCACGGGCTTGTTTACACTTTAGAGACGAGTGAATTCAAGTTTAGCGAGAAGCCGATGTGGCACGATTGCACTTCACCCTCAGCCTTCTAGGAGATGAAGTGGGCACGTCGTAACCACTTATGCCTTCCCAAACAGGACAAAAGGCTCATATTGCTTTGCGTGTGCGTGTGTGCGTGTGTGTGTGTGTGTGTGGGGGGGGGGGGGGGGTGCAGATTAATGTGTCCTTAGAACACCAGCATGTCAGCATTTGACTATATAATAGCTGCTTCGCAAATCACTAAATCAATGTTACAGTTTTGTATGAAGGAAAATTGCAGATTTGCTGTTGCCACGGTAACCTTGGATCATCTACTGTGGTGGGCTTTAGATATTGGTGGACCAGACAGGACATGTCTTGTGTCGCGTTAACTGTTCAGAGTTGTATGTAGTTGCAGGTAGGTCGGCCCTCCCAGTTGATTTTGGGTGAGAGGCAGGGTACACGCGAGACTGGTCGCCAGCCAATCCCAATGCGCATGCAGACAAACAAGCACTCACAATCACATTTACACCAAAGGACAATTTAGAGCAGGGAAACTTAAATGCGAGAGGGGGCACAATTTTTCGTCAGTGCTACGAGGGTGCCTCGCAGCACCATACACTTCCTATCCAGATTTATAACAAAAAGCCATTTTTAATATGGACAAAACACGTGCATATGCGCAAGATGTGTACTCTTGATATATTTCATATGTGTAAAAAGAAAATCACTTTCCTAAAAAAAACAACAAAGGGTTGAAGAAAATTAAAAAATAACCACATGCGGTGGATTTTTTTTTCTCCAGTGCAAAGCGCTCGCTTGTATAAAAATTACCATTCAAGGATGGCACAAAATTGCTCATTTTGTGCATTATTTCACCAAAATCAACTCACTCAGACTTACTGAGGGTCTACTTTTGTCATTGATATTTTGGCAAAAAAAAAAAATTCAACCTATACTCATGTTGTAGGATTGGGCGGTAGCGCTACTAAGCCATGTCTGCCTTCTTCTGGTGAATGGTGATATTGCAATTTAAAACTACAGTTCATCCATATTTATAGTTTGGCACCTGCGATTTGACATATTCTTTTTTTTCCAGTATTCTTAAATATTTAGTGTTTTTCTGTTTTTGTTTCTTACAATTTCTCATAGAGTGGTATAATGAACTTTTATAAGCATTTTTTGATGAATTTTGGGAGGTTTGAAAAGGGAAAAAAAATCTTTGTTCAATGAGCAGGAGAATATGCAAATCCTCTGAAGGAGAGGAGCAGAGTTAAGGACTTGCATGCTCACAGTCACGAGAAGAAAGTAACAATGATGGAGTTCATGTTAGGGTCAGCTGCTACTGTACTGATTTTTTTGAATCCCTGGGTAAAAATGTACACAAGGCTCCTGTTGTGCTCCGTCATTGGCTTTTCTTGAATTACCATAACATTTGTGGCGCTCATAAATCCTACTATTGGATAATGCATCGAGTATAGATAAAGACACTGTCTCAGGTATTAATTTAACAATCTGCTTATTATAGTGATTGTATTTCACAGTGGTGAATATATATATATATATATATATATATATATATATATATATATATATATATATATATATATAACTCTGTAACTGTCATAAGTATATAGTGAGCTTCTATGAGTACAAAACTCAATTTCAAATATCTTTTTGAAAAGACAATCTTTTAGTTGTTTGGTCTGCTTGTCTGTCTGTCAATCTGTCAGCTAGCCAGTTTCGAAAAGTACAATAACAGTGTAATAGTAGACAGTATTTGTTTTAAGCATTTTCTTAGGTGTCAATACAGCTGCTTTTGTCTTATTTAACTCCTGTCAAATTATCTTGGGTTAATATTTATTTGTTACCTCGGCACATTTAATCATCTGCCCGTCTGTTTAATATTTGTTTTTATTACTCGAGTCAAGACTTAGTTTCTTACAATGGGAAGACTATCTTGCTAGCTAGCTAGCTAGCTAGCAGTCCGTCCACTTGTCCATCTATCAATACAGAAAGTAACACTTAGACTTTTAAATTATTGGCGGCACAATGTTAAATATGTCACTCATCATATTGCTGTTCACGTAAAAGCACTACCGTTTGTTCCAATGCGTCATGTCGCTAATGCGGCTGACAAAAAAGCCATCAGGAGTTCAACGTGTGTGTACGTGCGCGTGCGCGCGCGCGTTGGGCTCCTCAGCGGGAGTCAAATGAAGTGCTTAGTAAACAAGGCAACTTCTTTTGTGTTGCTAAGCGACAAAAAGGTACACATACTACCTGCTCACCAGATTATTTATGCAATGACGTGTGATGCCTTGGCCGGTGGTTGCTCAGGGTTACACATCGCTAGCACCTACTTCTTCGTTTAAGGTTTTAAGTTCGGATCTCAGTTTCCGAATTTGTCTGGGAAGAATGCATTAGAAAATTGGAGAACTGTTGGTGGATTGAAAAAAGAAAAAAAACAAATGTGAAGGTGCGAGAAGATGGAATCAAGTGGAGACATTTAAAATAATATATTATTTGGCATTAAGTGGTTAAGTGGTCTCAGGTTTGTGTTCGAATCTTGGTTGGGGCGTTCTTGCTTGGATTAGTATTCCTTGTTAAGAACTATTTGGAAATAAGAATAATAAAAAAAAAAAGTCATGTCTTTTTTTTAAGGAGAAAGAATTAGCTCAATTATAAATAAAAAAAAATTGCCCTTAAAAAATATTTATCAACAAAGTGCCCTGCGGTCAAATGACATGAAAGGGTTTGTTTACTAGTGGCATAATCAGAGATTGCTTGATCTTTTGCCACCAGCATGTAACAAGGTGTGTAAGGTGTAAATTATGTTGAAAACAACCGTACTTTTGCCGGAGGTACTCTAGTTATCACTGACTGACAATCTAAATTAGATTTTTTTTTTTTCAGCCTTTAGCGCAGACCTGTCTACTTTTTGTTGATTTCCTTACAGTGGGATCAATGGACGGACAAGAGGCCATGTGGCCGACGTGGTCTGGCGTACTGCTTCAGTGAGCAGAAGGCCAGCCGATTGCCGTCTGCCTTGATGACTTTGTGATAGATTGTGGCTGTCATCTGTTCCCCCCCTTGCCGCCGTGTGCTATAAAGCGTCCCCGGGAAATGCTCGGCGTCAAAGTACCGGCAGCCGCATAACGTCAATGGAGGCGCTTAGAGTGCTCGTTTTAATGTTGATGTGTTTTTCCTTGCCGGTGTTTGTTTACGTCTTTGTATTTAGACCAAATCGGTGCTTGAGGCGTCCTGGCTGGCGTCTGCAGCTGTGAGCTCATCCCCACCGGGTTATATATATTTTATTTTATTTTTTTGTGCTCCAGTTGGTGACGTCTACACAAGGTCGCACAGGGGGAGCATATGGTGGGCGTGATGCTGAGCATTTGAGGAATATCAGGGAGCATCTGGGCCCATTCACACGCAGAAATAGAAAGTGGCTTTATTACCCGCACAAAAATTTATTGTCTCCCGCTGGGATGCATTGAGTTTATAATAGATGTTTCTCTGTGCGGAACATTGTTCATATTTTTTTTTTTGTTATTATACTAATTAGACTGAAAAAAAGTTTTTTTGTTGAATTTGCTTTATTTTTTTCATGAAGTGGTTTCATGGGGTGAAATCATCTGGATCAGACACATTTTGAAATTAGACTATTTAACTACTTTGAAAATGTGTCTGGATCCAGATGGTTTTATTTCGTGCAACAGATGAAATAAAAATAAGTCAAATTGAATGCACCATTTTTGTTCAGTGTGGAGTCAGTGCAACATCGCCAACTAGTGGATAGCAGGGTTATAACAGTTTTGGATTTAGTTCTTTAAATTCAATTCGTTTTAATGACACTGAAAAAAAGTTTTTGTTGAATTACTCAACAGTTTACTGCAGTAGGTCTATTGTCTATACTCAAAAAATCTATCTAGATCCAGATGATTTTACTTGTGTGAGCATCATGTCACAAAGTCTTCCAAATAATGTAAAATATTCTTTCATTTAAAAGTGGAGTGCAGTACCCCCGGCATCCGATTGGTGGTGCTACTGCACCGCGACATCCCTTCACTCTCGCCTCCTTGGACTCGCCGGCCTCCCGCTGGCACGTCTCCCTCTCCTCTCTTCTCTTCTCTTCTCCCCTCTTCCTGATGGCCATCGTCTCTCCGCATCCGTCGCTTCTCTCCTCTCTCTATACCACCCCCCACGGCCCCCCTGCGATATATCCACCCCCCTTCCCCTTCCTCAGCTTCCATCGCCGCGCTTCTCGCCGGGATTAAATTTGGCTGCGGCCGGCTGCTGAGCGTGTGAGCAGCAGCAGCTGAGGATCAGGAGGAGGACTCGGTGGAAGAAGAAGAGGAGGAGGAGGAAGAGGATGTGCGGCTGGCGAGGATAGAGGACGCCAGGGAGGACGGCGCACTGTCTGTGGATGTATTCCGGGATTATTTTTGGAAATCAACATCTGGGGCCGGATGCATATGAGGTGCATGGACTGCACTGCTTTTATTTCTTCACATACGAGCGTGTGTGCGTGTGTGTGTGTGTGTGAGATAAGGTCATTTTCAGTGTGCTGTGCGACAGTGTGAACCTGCCCGCTTTTTTGTTTCTCCCTCTCGTCCCTTAATGACCTTAAACAAACACTTAATTGACTTCGTCTTCCTCATATACGGCGGACGAGTGGTTGGCATGTCTGCCTCACTGTGGTGTCGTTTGGGTTTAGAATCTCCTGTGTTGAGTCAATTCAGTTTACGAAAACTTGAAGTGGAGAATCTAGATAGGTGTGAATATGATTGTGAATTCTTGTTTGTCTGTGTGCTATGAGATTGGCACTGGAGCAGTCCAGAGTGTACCCCAAAGTCATCTGGGATAGGTTCCCACTCACCTGGCACCCTAACGAGGGAAAGCGCTATAAAACATGGATGGGTGGATTTTTTTTTTCTTTTGGAACTGCTGCTAACATGTCTGCCTCGTAGTTGAGAGGTTCGACAATTGGGTCTTGTGAAGTTTTCATGTGCTTGCGTGAGTACTTCCTCTCACATTCCAAACCATGCACATTAGCTTTATGGAAGAAACTAAATTAGAAAGAGCCCTCCTCTAAAGCCAAACTATCTTAATTTAGATCGACTGCCTTTGGTACTTCCTGCAAAAGTGCAGTTATTGGCATCATCATTTCGGCTCTATTGAATGTTCACAGGAACATTTCTGCCTTTTAGTTCTAAAGTTCAGTGTTTGAGTCCTGTTCTCTCTGGTCTCTCCTTACATGATTTGATTTGATTTCTTGTATAAAAATTACCATTCAAGGATGGCACAAATCTGTTGAACAAGAAGCCAATATTATGTGCTAAAAATCATGTTGTGCGTTTTTCTTTTCACAAAAACCAACTCACTCAAAATGTTTAGATTATTGAAGTATTATGTATTATATTTATTATATTTACTATACATGATATATTCTATATATAAAATATATAAGAAATATTATATATTTGTCCTGCATCTGTGTAAGAACTAAGACATGTCTGCCATCTAGTGGTGATTGGTGATATTACCACTACAGTCACCCTCTGCACATTCACAGTTCAGCACACACAGATTTGTATATTTGCAGATTTTTCCCCCCCCCTCACAATGCCTTCCGCACCGTTCATCTGAAAATGACGCGTCAAAAATGGCCGCCCTCACCGCATGTACTCACTCGGGTCGTGCTCGGACATGCTGGAATTTTCAAAGTCCTATGAAATTTTGCCAAGCTGCCCTCTGGGCCTTGAGGAAAATTGACACACTCGAACCGAACACCGAGCCGCATCTCTGGCCGGACAGAATTAGCCTCTGACCCACTCCAGCTGCACGAAATGACTGACGATCATCTTGGGAATAAATGTACCCCCTGAATTGTGCTCTGCGTTGATTAGATGAGGTTCAGACGTAGAAATGGATGGATGGGTTTCTTTTACTTGAGAGATGATCGCCAATGAATGCGCAATTTGATTGGTCGCCAATGGATCGGCGGAATCGAACCCCCTTCCTTGTGAGATTCCACCATGTGGACGACGATAAAGCCGCACGGCGCCGGCCGAGCGCTAATCGCGCCGTTAATCAGCGCCGGCCTCCAGCCAGAGCGCCGTCAAGTCGATGTGGCGGGAGGTCGCTCGAGTACGCATGAGCGAGGAGACGTGTTTGTCGTTTTCTAAACGCACGCCACGTTACCCCGTGGCGGATGACGGGAGGACGGAGGTGATGGCGGGACTGGGCGGGTTCTCCTGGCTCGGACTCGTCATCCGGTGCTCATTTGGGGATGAAGCCTCCGTTTGACTTTCGCCATTCTTTCCTTTCAATGATTCCACAAGCAAGGCGTCATCTTTTGCCGGGTGTCCTCTATGAGGCCTTTGTCACCGGAACTGCTGACGTTGCACTTCCCCAAGGGATCACAAGTTTACACAATTGCCGTGATGTGACTGCGTATTTGTGTGTGTGCGCGTGTGTGTGGCAGCCTTTGTTGTTTTGTCTTTTGGTGTCAGAAGCTTTTAACTTGATTGAACGAACCGTGCTCTTATACCAAGCACGCAATCCCGATCAAACTTGCGCGCGCCGAGTTCAATGATGTCCTTTTATGTACTACTTGTAGCAAGCTCATTTGAATGGTGTTACAAAGAAGATGCTCTTACGGTTTGGAAATATAAGGAGTGCTGCATTTTGTAATTCTGTGCTAGCATTAGTGCTACGATTAGCGTGCGGCATACTAGCGACTTTCGGACGTGGGACTTCCGTACACCAGCATTGTAAAAAAACAAAAACAAAAAAAAAACTGATCTTGGACGTCCTTAGCCGTCAATGGCAGTTAATGAGAGGAAACGCCGTGCGGAGACGTGTTTGGGGAAAGTGGTTCTTTACTATATCGTCATCTTGAAACAAACTTTTACAACCAGCTACAAGAGTTAGCGTGCCTGCAGTGGGTGCAATGAATTCTGCAGACTCGCAAACCGAGACAGATAAAATTGCGAAATAACTTCAGTTAGTTTCCGCTCTGACGTTACGTCACCAGGCAAAGAAGTAGCTACTCATTTTGTGGGGAAAAAAAAGCGCTTTTCCTGTCATTTATTGCGCGGTGGCTGACTGGTTTGCACTATGGCCTCACCGTGCAAAAGTCATGGCTTTTCTCCGGGTACTCCGGTTTCGTCCCACATTCCAAAAACATGCATGGCAGATTAATGGAACACTCTAAATTGCCCCTCGGTATGAGTGTGAGCGCGGATGGTTGTTCGTCAATGTGTGCCCTGCGATTGGCCGGCAACCAGTTCAGGGTGTCCCCCGTCAACTGCCCGAAGACAGCTTATAAGAGTGTTATAACCATCGCAGGCCCTAAACGTATCGACCACGCTAAACGGCGGCTTTGCAGTAAATTTCAAGGATGTCTCCATATTACGTGCGTGCCGTATAATGAGCCATGCGACCTCTTGTAAGCCTTCTCGGCTATCCTTTTGTTCACAGGGGGGGTTGTTGATAAGGACCTGCGGCACTACCTCAACCTTCGCTTCTCCAAAGGCTCCGTGGACCACGACCACCAGCAGATCATCCGAGACAACCTGTACCTGCGCACCGTTCCCTGTGAGTCTTCCTCCTCTTCTTCCACGCCATCTGTGCAATTGCCTCTGTTATGGCTTTTTTATCGCTCACTTAGATAGACCCCCCCCTGCCCCCCCCTCCTCATCACGTGCTCATTTTATTTCTTTGTTTCTGTCTGAGTTTCCCTGCCTGCCGCCCTTAGGATGTATTGCGCTCCTTCTCCTTCTCCAATTTTTTTTTTTCCGCACATTACACACAGGCTCTTTCTCGCAGTCTCTCGCCGCTTTAGCGCGCCTTCCTTCGCCATCGTCCGGCTGCCGAGCTTTCAGCCTGAGGTTTCCACGGCAACCAGGCTCTTGTCTCGAGGCTTCTGTTGCATTGGCGCCCCAACCCCCCCTTTTCAGCTAACACAGACACACGCACACACGCACACGCGTGCACGCGCACCTACACACACACACGAACATACAAAGATAAGAAAACGTCAGTCGGTTGGCACCATGATCCTGATGAGTCTTTTACGTTTACACACTCACACAATGCCCCAAGGCTGCCTTGCATTGTAGACGTTCCCCTTTTTTTTTTTTTTTTTTTTTTTTTGGTGTGTTCCCCCTGCACCTTTTTGGAGGGCGATGTCATTGCTGTCAGTGCGCAGCAGCTTGTGAATCAGCTTCAAGGCTGAAGCAGCTCCACGGCATGACTCTGCAGACTACTAAACACGATATCTTCCCATTTAATGTGTCACGTGTACATGTCGTGCATGCAAAAAAAGGCTCGATGGAGAAGGAGCTTGAATGCCGGCGTGCAAACACGCTCGATGCTCTGAAGTTCTCGTGTCTGTTTTGACCTGTTTGTTGTCTTCATGTGAAGTCGAGCATTATTCTGAATTTGAAAGAGTTTTGATTGAAAGCTTTCCATTATTGGCAATTGAAGAAGGAACTGCTTTTTTTTTTTTTCCAATTAACGCTACAAAGATCGTTGGAGGTTTTGGCATTGGGTGATGAATAGTCATACTTTTGCAACAATAAGTTCTTTTTAAAGTGAAAAAACATTCTTTTCCATGAGAATCTAGTTGAAATTCTGCAAAAAAATGTAATTGTAATTTTCCTATAGGAAATACCATCCATTATTTTATAAGAAGTAATTTTCCCAAAATAAAATCATGATATTTCGAACATAAAATCTGAGTTCAATGAGGGGGGAAAATCCTTCATTTTTAGGGGGAATGTTGTAATGTCACAAGAATAGATTAATAAATTTGGGAAAATATAATTTTATAAAGCTAAAATCATAATTCAGCAAGAATAAAATCAGTATTGTATTAGAAAAAGCAATATTTTCGATGAAGTAGCACGCTTTAATTGTACAAGAATAAACGTAATAATTGTGCAGGAATAATATTGAAATTTTCTGAGAATCATGATCCATAATTTCACAGGGAAAATAATTTTTCAAGAATAATAGCAATTCATATATTTACTTTGGAGTGTTACCTTGAAATGACTACATTAACTTTAAGATGGACGCAGTGAACTAAAACAAATTATTTCAATAATCTGTAATGCGGATACAGTGAAGGGTTGTAAAAACGAGCATGCTGTCGTTGAAATTTGCCCAAAGCAGCCCCAACTAAAAGCAATTATCCCACACAGACTGACGATATTTAAGGATTTTTTTTTTTTTTTGTAATGATCATGTCAAGCATGGAAAAAGCATTTCGTCGGCCAGTTTATCGCCGCGCTTTGATTTGTATTTTCATTTTACGCGTGTACAGTGCTGTAAAATATATGCGGGACATTACCATCTGTTTAAAAAAGGAACAAAATTTAAAACGCCACACCTTCTGTTTCCAACTAGTGAATCGAACAAAGAGGGATAGCTACACCTGCACTCTTTTATGAGATGCAATTGCTTTGGGATAAATTCTGTTTTTACAAAGATGACGTGGAATATGCGGCAATTAACAGCCACATTATATCCCTCTGGGTCTTTTGTGGCTTTTGTGGATTCTTTCAGTCTAGTGAACTCCCGTTTATTTTGCAATAGGTGAAAAGTTGCAATTTAGAGAGACCATATTTAAAAACTAGTAAACCCTAAATATCCCTTTGCACGCACTGTAGATACATTTCGATTTGTTAAAACACACTTGAAAATATGTCTTTATCAAAGACCCTGTAAATGGAATTCATAAATGTGTTTGCAAATACGATACGTTAGAAAGTGGTGCCTTGAGATACAAGTCGGCAGTTTGGCAGATTAACTCATTCACGACCAGCCCAGTAAAAAAAATGGCTCTTTGACGTATTTAGCCGTCAATGGTATTGAATGAGTTAAACTAAACCATCACGAACCAGATTCAGTCGAAAATGATGTTTTTCTTTCTTTGAGTCATTTAGCAAAAGATAACGGCGAGCCCGCTATCTGATATGAGCGCTTCTGTGCGCTATCCACTTCAGCATGAAGTGTGCCTGGAAAAAAAAAAAAAAATCAACCCGTCACTCAGTGAAATGAAGAAACATTAAACATGTTGTCATTAATTAATATTAAGCATACGAGATGTGAAAAATTTCAGTATATCTCGATAATGCGGAAATGTTCGATGAGAGAATGCGGCCCCGGCAAAAGGTCGTCGTACGTCACAACGGGTGTGACATGGCATGTTTAAGAAGCCAATTAAATATTCAGCAAGTGAATCAAAGTGCGGCGCAGGACGCCTGCGAGCTAATCTTCCATTACACTGTACGAGCTTTGTTAAATGATCGGCATTTAATTACGGGGGTGTCACGACTGTACCCGCACATCACACGGAGGGGGAAGTCTTTCCACAGCCAGACGCGGCTTTTTTTTATTTAAAAGTGTGGGGGGGGGGGAGCAAAGGTTCAATCGGTCTGACTTGAAATTTGCCCCCAAAAATGTGACAGAAAGAAAAAGGCTTAAAGTTTGAACACGGTATTCGGATTCAAATTGCGTCTGTGGAATTTGAGCGGCCATGAAAAGGACATCACAGATGCGTCAAGGGCTCACTTGTTTTCTGGGTTTGGTCATGTGACGTTCGTGAGCTGAGCCCTTGGGCACTATGATGTCATTTTGTGTCATGTCAAGTGACTGCCAAACTTTTGAATGATTGTGGAAACGGGTGCTTTGAGATACGAGTTTCATTTGTTCATTGAGCACGCTCACAAATCAAAACATTCGTCTCGCCATTCATCTTTCCTCAGTGGAAATAAGTTAAGTGACTTCTGTTATATTGAATGTCTAAATGTGTTGCTGCACCGTTTGTGTTTCGATATCAGCTCCTCAGAAGGGTTATACGATACAATATGTGTTTCCCAAGAGGTGAAACTAAAGGTTATGTAATATATGTGTTGGTTTTAAATACATGACATGTTTGACAGTCAACTTGAAGTTGGCATTAAACAGAATAAAGCACCTTTATTAAAAAAAAAAAAAAAAGTTCATTAATTGGCCAATAGCTCTGAAGATGGTCAAAAATCAGAAAATTAAATATTTTTTTAAATTATTTTTATGTGTTTATTTATTTTTGTATATATTGACACACTACAAAATAAGACAAAAATAATGACGTTCAAACATCCCCCCTCCTAAAATAGGTGTAAAAATGTTTGCGGATTTTGCTCTCTGTTGTAAAGTTATGAAAATATGAAAGGAGTTACTAGTTTAATTAATCGTTTATTTTATGTTGCCAGAATCAGCATCAGATTAAAAATATCCTTATCGGTCGGGCTGTAGTTATTATTATGTTATAATGAGCAAGTAATTATTCATTCATGTGACATCACTGATCATGTGAATGATTTCTCATCACATTTAGGAAGCCGAAAAATATCTCTATAATCATTTTATCTCCAGAAATAACTGCTATTGTTCACATTTTCACGCGATCGCTACCATAAAAAAAAAAATCACAATTATCACATCACTGTTGAGCTATTTTTAGAACAGCCCAAAGGCACCACGTTGGTGACCTCTGACCTAAACAGCTCGGGGGCAACCCGAAACACGTCTCTCATTGTTTCTCAACCACTTCCTGTTGTTTACAAACATTCCGAAATTTTCTGTAGAAAATGGATGAATGGACCTTCACCCGTCGCCGCCGCATCATGTGTGTTGTTTGTTGAGCGTGCTGCTCAACCTTCACGTGCGAAGGTGCGGCCGCGGCGGCGACGGCCCGCGGGCCGCTTTGTCGTGTTGCTTGGGAGCGATTGTGAAAATCCGTTTTTGCTGCCCGCGTCCGCACTGCTCTGACCGCCGCGCTGTCAGTGTGCGTCTGTCAGCTTGATGAGCAGACGCCATTCTGCATTATAACATGCTGTCATGCTGAAGGACGTGGGAGGGATTGTGTGCACGCGTGTGTGTGTGTGTGTGTGTGTGTTTGTGTACTCAAACCGCTGCAAGGCTCACATTCAGGCATCAACAGCTTCCTGTTACATCACACGCCTCATTGTTGCAATTTAGTTGTACGTTTTATTGTAATGTGTATGACCCTTTAAGTACACAGTCACCGCACGAATACTGTAAGCGATTCTCAAACGAAGTGGTGCGTGAAACAACCACTGACCGTCATTCATTCACAATTAAAACACATTTGGTTTTAAAAAATGATAGACTGAGTATCGGCCGGGCCGATATTTGGCATTTTGCCAATTATCGGCATCTGTTTTTTTTTTTTTTTTTAACTCTCAAGGCAGATACATTCGGAACTGGTTTATTTTGGCTCGCTGCAGCACATTTTTCTCTCTCTCTCTCTCTCTCTCTCTCTCTCTGCTGTGCTGATGGCCCTGCCTGCAGAAGCAGATTGCCCACAGCACCATCAGCTGCACCATCAGCTGCCTGTTTGCTTTTTCACCTTGAGTCACAAACACTACAGGAGACAGCAGGCAACAGATTTTGCCGAACTATTAATAAATGTCAGTCTACTACAACACGCAACAAATATAAAACTATTTGCCATAGTTAATTTACTAAAGAGAATGTTTTTTTGTCATTGAACTAAAAGACATGCAGCTGAGCCTGGGAGCTTTTAAAACTAAGTTGTCTATTTTTTAAGGTCCGAAACAAAAGCTTTAACAAGTTGTAAATCACTAAAGTTGTTTGACAAACATGTGCTTAAAGTTATTTAAACTAAGTCAAATTTTGGTGTTTTTAATTTTCCAAATTCTGACAATGGGTTCTAAAATTTGACAGAGGGACCAGGACCAGATGGATGGAGTGTTTTGGTAACCTCACCTCGTCGGAGAAAAAAAAATACATTTAATTCTAAATGAAAATGAACAAAAGCATTGACACACCACAGTATTTAGAAAACAAAACATTAACAATGTTTAATTTTTTTCAAATCCGGCGGGCCGGATTAAAGCGTTTAACGGGCCGCATGTGGCCCCCGGGGGCCGTAGTTTGCCCACGCCTGCCTTAAAGGCACAGGTCCCAAACATAAATACTGCCAACCATCCTGTTTACGAACAATCCGGGTTTCACAAAGTTTTTGTAGAAAAATTACCTTTATTTACTTCGTGTTTTTGCTTTACAAACACTAAACATGGACAAGGCGAGTGTTTTATTTTTGTATTTTTTTTTTAAAGGGGTTGTAAACATTGATCAGGTGTTAGGGTCTGGCCGGCCCATGTTAAAAGAAGCAATCGCGGTGCGGGTGGATGAGCGAGGAGGCGAGCTGGAGGGATGAGTAGAGCGCAGATGTGTGGAGAAGCACGCTGGATGCGTAACCAATGGGGGTAGCTTCGAGGGAGCCTCGTAAGTCATCCCCCAGGAGAACCATCGCCCCTTAGCCTGCGCGTGGGGGAAATCAGTAAAAGCTCTATAAATAGCTGGAACAGTGAGCCGCACGTTTCCCTTCCTCGGATAGCCTATAAATACATGTAGCTTGTCACTTTACATCTGGACGCGCACTGGACACCCAGCAGCCCTCGCTGACAGGGAATCCTCCCCATGGAGAGGAGGAGGAACAGGAGGAGGAGGAGGTGAAGGAGCTGGAGATGTTGCCTGGTAACGTGGCACGGGTGCCGAAAGAGGCATGTCGTGGTGTCAAGTAAAACGGATGATCGCAAGGCGAGGGAAACGACACCTTTAACGTCGGATGCTCGCGGGTATTTTTTAATGCCGAGTTAGTAACGTGCTGGAGTGCGCTTTCAAGTCCATGTTTACAAAATGGCTTCGACGGGTTGCCGCTCCCACATGCGGAGTCGCTAAGCAGCTCAAATAGCTCTGAATAAACAGAATGTGTCAAAATGTTGATTTTAAAGTCTTGTTTGTCATGACTGAAAACCCAGTGGCTAGAATACACATTGGATGAATAATTGCTGTATGCACAAATGTAATGACTCAATAGGGATGATACAGTACAGTGGCACCTTGACTTACAAATTTAATTCATTCCATGACCAAGCTCTTAACTTGGGCTGAACGGTTTTGAAAAATAATCGTATTCATTTCCTTTCATTATTTCATTACAACAACCTCACTCAATGATAGGGGGCCCCGGTAATGAGCCCTGAGGGACACATCAAGACCTCACCGATGGCTATAAAAAAAAACTGAAGCAAATACACTTGTACCTTTTTTTTTTCAAATGTTTTTTTATTTTTAATATAAATTTTAAGGGTTATTATAAAAAGCTAGGCTAACTGTTAGCTTGTTTTTGTTCAGTGATCATTTTGCAGAGGCAAACGCTTCTCCTTTTTATTGTGGTCAATGACACATTATACGCAGACAGATTTTCCTCCGTTTGTATTAACATTCATGATTGTCGGATAAGATATTAAAAAAAAACATTCCGAACAAACACCACACAACTGGATAATTGCTCAAGAAGATCTTTTAGTCACACCTGATAATTGGACCTTGATCGCAAATCAAAATTAGGACTGGTCAATTCTGAAAAAAAAAATAATAAAAATTATTTTAGTTGTGATTGAAATCACGATTATTCCAGGGGGAGGGGGAGGGGGGAGGGGGAGGGAGGGGGGTGGGGGGAGGGGGAGAGGGAGGGGAGCGGAGAGAGAGAGGAGAGAGAGAAGAGAGGAGAGAGAGAGAGAGAGATGAGAGAGAGAGAGAGAGAGAGAGGAGAGAGAGAGAGAGAGAGAGAGAGAGAGAGAGAGAGAGATGGAGAGATAGAGAGAGAGGAAGAGAGATAGAGAGAGGAGATGAGAGAGAGAGAGGAGAGAGAGAGAGAGAGAGAGAGAGAGAGAGAGAGAGAGAGAGAGAGAGAGAGAGAGAGAGAGAGAGAGAGAGGAGAGAGAGAGAGAGAGAGGAGAGAGAGAGAGAGAGAAGAATCATCCTTGGATGTGTGTGCGTGTGCACATTTACAATAAGTGAAGTTATAAAACAAATGAACCTGTTAAGTGTGTTTAGAAACTCCCCACAGAGTAATTTCAGACCAGTGCTGTATCCCCAAAAATTGTTTTAACATGGAACAGTCTGCAGTGATATCTCATAAGTGAGGCTCCAGAATGTTATTAGAAGCATTGCTCATGACTGACAGTTAAAAAAAAAAAAAATGAAGTGTGTGAGGCCTATATTCTATAGGGAAATATCACGGCTTTCGTTGCTAAATCCCCTCACTATGCATCGCCAGGCTGTGGAAATACAATAAATGTGGCTGCAGTTTAAAGGGAAAATCAACCACCATGTAATTTTCTTTTTTTGGTTTGGTAACTTTTCCAAAATACGTTTCATCGACATTATTGTCCGTACAGTACTCGTTACTCATAAAAACGTTCCGATCCTATGCACCGATACTTCAATACTTTTAGGTGACTGCATATTATTCGGTATAAAATGGCTGATAAACTCCATTTGAGATGCGGCAGAAGTGGTCGCTTTGCTTCAAGCAGCGAGTTTCCCCCCACCGAGTCTTGTCACCCGCGTTGGCCAAAGCAGCTGCGCGACCGTCAAGCCGCCACTGACACACGAGGCGACATTAAATTCAAATGTATGGTGTGACTTTTTACTTGTTTGCTTCTTCACAAGGTGCATTAATGAAAATATGAATATTTACATTAAGAATTGCAGCCAATGCAGTTCCATTAATCATGTACGCTTAATTTAACATGACCTGATCAACACATCTGCCTTCATGCTTGTTGCCGCTGACTTCACTTCGTCACTGATAATGTTTTTTATTGATCGATATCAGGCTATGAACGGGAAAATCGATTCAAATCAATTTTTTTAAAAAATCTCAGCCATTACTTATTTTTTAAATGATCTGGAACATCTGTCCAATTGAAAAATGAAATGTAGCCCATGGGAACAAAAGAAACAGTGTGTTAAAATGCGACGTTAATAGGAACTGCAGGAGGCGATCATTCCCTTAAAGTTCATCACCACAAGCCTTTCGTTCCGTCTACAAAGACAAATGCATCACGTCATTAACTTACGACACCTATTTAACCTTTTTTTTTTTTTATTTTTTTTTTATCGTGTCATTTGCCATGCATGTAAAGTTTGCAGAAAAAGAATAAGGGAAATAAAGGTGGCTGTATAATATATTCCTTTTCTGTGAATGAGTTAATTTTTTTTCCACATTTTAGGAAAGCGATTTGGGGATGGCGTTGCGTTGCTATTTTATTTTAGTCAAATGAACCAGAAGTACTGCAAGTTTTTTTTCTTTCTTTCATCTGCACGGCCTGGTGGTTTGGGGGACCACCGCAGTACAGCATCCTCTGTGCATTTGACCTTTGACCTCTGTGGTCGCCAATGCGCCGCGCAAGACGAGCAGCTCGTACAAGGGCGAGAACGTGGCCTCCTGATGGACCACTCGACACGGAACTCAGTTTTTGACGGCTAATCTCTCGGCGGCGCGCGAGCCATTTCGCCGCGCGCCCCGTTTGCGTTTGCGCCTTAGTGTGATTGCTGCCTCCCAGGATGATCCCTGATGGCGTCTTTAGTTTCTTCAAGTGACTGTGAGTGGGCCTTAGACGTACATTTCTTATGCAAAGTGTTTTGATGTTGAATTGGAATGATGAGGACAGGTCTAATTGTGTGCGGGAGAGCGGCGAGGTCATGATTGTGCATCGGGATGAATGCTGCAAACAAACGACTTGAAGGCAGTGGTGGGAAAAGCAAGGCCTTCTCGGGTGGCCTAAACGTGATCAGCTAAATTTGGAGGCACACATCACCGATTTTTTGGGGTAATTGAGCAAAATGAATTAATTTTTTGAAATACATTTTTTCGGAACAAGCATGGCCTGAGACAGGAATAACAGTTTTGATTTAATGAGTTTAATTAAGACCAACAAACTGTGACGCAAAACGCCATATTTGGAGCTTTGTGAATGAAAAGATCAGAGGGAAGAATAAAGCTTGATTTTCACCCTTTTTCCCGAAAAAAAAATTCCAGAAAAATTAAAAAAATCAAATTTCTCCTATAGCCACGCTATTTAAATAAATCACCAAATCTTCAAGATTATTTTTAATTTATTCTGCAGATCACCGTCTTAATTATTTAATAATTATTTAATAGTCTTTGATTTGATAAGATTTTCAAATGCATTCATTTGTTTCTTCTTAAGTTTGTTCCTTAACTTCTTTCACGTCAATATTCGGTTGCATCACTTTGGTACTTCATTTTTTTTTATTTTTTTTATTTTAATTATAAATACTTCCATACCGAAACCTTTCGGATTGTAGTTGTTTATTTATCTTCGTTTGTGTTCACTTTAAAAAAAAATGTTTTTACCTTTGCCGTGAGTGGCGGCATATCTCTAGTTCACTCATAACTCACATTTTGGTTCGCGAGCAAACAAAAAAAAAAACAAATCAAGTGATAACTCAATACTTGAAAAACTCTTAAGTCGAGGCACTCCTATGTCAAAGCACCACTGTATTTTTATGCAAACAAGAAGAAATCAATCTCATCATCAAATCAATAGAATGTACGAATGCCCAAATATGTGCGGCATGTATTTTTCCTGCCCTGATTATTCTGTTCCTGTTTAGTTTTAATCGGCTGAGCTGATAAATGAATAATGTTGCGACACATTGTGCGTTCATTCCGTGTGTGTGTGTGTGTGTGTGTGTGTGAGAGAAAATGTACATCATTCCTTGGGGAGTGGCTCCTTAAAGGGGTGATTTGCCTGCCGGCAAAGTCTTGTTAAATATGTCTGACACGCTTTGATGTGCTTGTGTGCTCCCTGCAGAGTGACTGGCACTCTGCGTCATTGTTGCTGCTTTTCGTACTCAAGAAAACTGCAACAGCAAGTATAACGTTGATGACATATTGGACAGAACGGATCTTTTTTCGGGTGTTAATGCCATCCCCAAAATGTCCTACCCACGCGAAACTTCCACCCGGAGGTTGATTTTTGTATGATATTTGTGACATGTTGGACAAAAAGTTACAGAATTCCTGGGCGCATGCGTGCACAAGGGCACCGGGAATCGGTAAGACGTATCGATGGGTAGGAAGGTATTTCGGAATACCGGCACGTCTGCAAGTGCCATTTGTCACTAACAATGAATAGACTTTGAGGTGAATTTGTTGGTGGACAATCATAACTCCACTGACTACCATTGACGGCTAAAGATGTCAAAATCCTTTTTTTTTTTTTTTTTTTTTTTAACTTGACTGGTAGTGAATGAGTTAATAAGTAAGGCCGCGTGAAAATATTTGTGGGACGCTATGTTAAAAAATGGTGGACGTCAGTCATAAAGATACAACACTTTGTATTGCATACTGAGCATTCTTTCATTAATAATTCACTTACTAGTGAATTTATGTTGAATAATTAAGGTCGAACTAGCATCAAGCTGAAAGAGATGTAAAGTAAGTCAAATGTAATTATGGGGGAATTGTGAGAGAGTTACAATTATAAAAAAAACAATGTGGGCAACCCCGACATATTAAATAAGTAAGTAGTAAGGAATATCGCGCTTTAACTGACGTCAAACTAGGCTAATTATTCTTTTAAATGTAATTCCATGCCATGTTTTTTACCACATAAAATTGGCTCATGTGTATAAAATGTATTTATTTCACAATAAATTATTAAACTAAACCGGAATGCAATAACTGCATGTTCAAAAATGCGCAAAAAAAGCACTTGTCATATAAAAGTGACAAGAAATAAATGCACAATAAAAAAATTGCACCATTGCACTTTTTTTTTCTTTTTTTTGCAAAATAATTAAAAAAAAAAAACATTACAACCCAGTAAAACTAGCATAAAATAGCTCGCAGGGTCTCCTAGGTGGGCCACCTCAATATTATAGAATATTACTAACTTAAATAATGTGAGCTCATCATAATCAGACGTATTTATGCGTGTGAAGTTGATTTATTTGAAAGCCTATTATTCAAGATTTAAACAGAAATGAAAAGCGCTATTGATAAAAAGGTCATTTACAGTATAATATAACAAAATTAAATATCAAAAAGTTACACATTATATATATAGAAAATATAACAGTGAAATGACAACTACCCAAACTACCCAAATAGAAACAAATATATACCCAATTAAATGAATTAAATAAATAGTTGTAGTAACAAAATAATAATTCTCTGGCCAATTAAGGGAAATTGGACAATTTCTCACGCCGCATGCAGAGATGGAAAATCGTTTACTCCACCGAGCTGCTTTACCTGCCGGCAGCAGGGTTGTATGTGTTTTATGTTTGCTACTGGGGCAACTTGTCACTGTCTATGTCGCAGGTGTTGTTTGCAGTCACCTAGTTTGGCGAGTCCAGGAGCCAGTTTGCAATGGGCGGGATGTGATAGGCTTGCAGGTTCCTGCAAATGAGACACTTCTTGGGCTGTTGCTTCTTTTGTGTGATGGTTGAAGTTTCTGTTTCATTTAAGCTCAGCTCAATCCGGCATTCAGCCCAGCACATCTTGCTTTTTTTGTTTTTGCTGCCATGTGGTGATATCGTCCAGTAGGTGCCACTGGTTGGACTGGGGTGTGCAGTCATGATGTTTCTGTATTTCTACTTCCGCTGAAGGATGATGTTAGTGAAGTCTAAAAAAAAAAAAAAAAAAAAAAATGAGTTGAGAAATTGGTGTTCAGATGAAACTTGGCTGATGCTGTTTACTTTCCAAGTTTGTGAGTTCCGATTATCTCTGCCCACAGATTGGCATCAGTGGCGACTCGGGCATTGAAGTCGCCCATGAGGACAATTTTATCGGACTTCGGGGCTGGATAGGGTAGCATCAAAGCATTCATCCAAGGCATCTTTGATGCTTTTTGGGGGGAGGGGCATACACACACACACACCCCCACACACATGCATGCCACACTGAATATTTTTATTATTTCAGCATTCAACCTTGATAAGCAGTCAGTTGTCAAAAAACGCTTTCCGTCTATTCTCGTGCATCGTCACGCCAACGTCGCCTTGCGTCAGAACTGCTGACGGATAAAAGGAGCGTCTGGCCTTATCAGGCTTGATATCCTTCACCTCAGGAAACCCCAAAGTAGCGGACCGTGAGATGGGGAAAAGGGACGTGATCAATGTCATCATGAGACACCGGAGGGAATACTCAACTTTTGTTTATGTGTGTGCTTTTAATCGGGACACAATTAAATGAGTGCAGGGTTGTGTCATTGAACCAATCTTGTTTGCATGCACTGATTGGTTGAATGTTTGATGTCGGCGCAAGTGCTCTCTTGACGAAAATGTGCAGTGATTTTTCTTTTACCCAATTGGTGACACAACTCTCTAAGTCAGGCGTGGGCAAACTACGGCCCGGGGGCCACATGCGGCCGTTATACGTTTTAATCCGGCCCGCCGAACTTGAAAAAAAACATTATTTTCTAAATACTGTGTTTTTTCAAAGACATATATTGTTGTAATGCTTTTGTTCACTTTCATTTAAAATTAAATGTTTTTTTTTTTCTGCGGTGAGGTGCGGTTACCAAAACATTCCATTCATCTTCTTCTGGTCCGGCCCCTCTGTCAAATTTTACAACCCATCGTGGCCCACCAATCAAAAAGTTTGCCCACCCCTGCTCGAAGTGAACGTCAACATTGAATTCTTTTAACTACCCATCCATTATCCGAACCGCTTCTCACGAGGGTTTGCGGGCGTGCTGGAGCCTATCCCAGTTGTCTTCGGGATACACCCTGAACTGGTTGCCAGCCAATCGCAGGGCACAAAAAGACGTGCAACCACTCGCGCTCACCCTCACACCTAAGGCCTATTTAGAGTGTCCTGTCAACCTACCATGCAAGTCTTTGGAATGTGTGAGAAAACCGGAGTACCCGGAGAAAACCCACTCAAGCACAGGTGAGAAAATGCAAACTCCACACAGGAATGCCGGAGCCGGAATCGAACCCTCGACCTCTGCACTGTGAGGCGGTCGTGCTAACCCGTCGCCCTCCATGCCGCATTTCTAAGTCTGTAAAGCGGTTGTCGTAATTAAATATAGATTTTAAATACGCATGTAAACGCCAAATGGGGATAAGTCACGTCACATGTCAACAGTTGACCTGAGATCTTTAATCGGAATGCTTTCAATCTGAACGTAAACTCGTTTTTTTCAGACAACCCTAACAATAAATCTCCTTTACTGATTAGTGTCATTTGTCATGCGCATTTAAGAAGCAGCAGCACAAATATTCTGCACTCCTTCCAAGCAGCGGCATCTTTAGATCGGAGCGAATCGAATGCGACAAGGCCATATATTTCTACTTGTTCTGTAATATGTGTTGACAGGAGCTGCTTCACTTGCACTCGTCTTTTAGTGGATAACACAACATCTCCATAAAGTCTTTAATGACTATCTGTCCTCTGCAAAGATGCTCATAAGCCCCACTCAGTCGTTTTCGCCCAGCAGCTCCTAAAAAAAAAAAAAAAAAAAAGAGACTGCGTGTCCTTTTTGGCGTGACTGAACTGGGATGCTTTGCGGTCGACCTTCCACATACTGATAATTGAGCCCACTTTTAGCGGCCCCTCCCAAACGCCTTTTGATCAAAGTGAGAAAATATCATGTCTGATGTCTGCAAAAGACAAAGCTGAGTGATTAGCGTGGAGTGTGGGGTGTGTTACGAGGGATATTTTATCCTCGCACTCTCAATAGGTCACGTTTTTTTTGTTTTTTTCTGATGTCTTGTCCCAAATTTAAGCACATTAGATATCTTCTGAATTGTGACAAATTTCCGTAGTCTCCGGACTATAAGACGCACATGCATATAAGCCGCAGCAACTTTTTTTAAAAAAAAAGAAAAAAAGATGTAAAATCTAGATTGATTTAGCGTATTTTCTGAACTACAAAGCACGCCTACTGGTGAAAGAAAAATCCACAGAAAAGTCGCACTGTTCTATTAGCCGCACGGTTCAAAATCTAGGAAAAAAGTAGCAACTTATAGTCGGGAAAATATGGCATATCAAACAAAATATTGCTTATGTATGGTTGCTGGCTTCACCAAAACGATCGGAGCTCTAAATTTCTTTTCTCTCACTCAGTCATATATTTATTTTCCACTTACTCTTCCAATTCCATCACTTCAAACGACTCACTTCATTTTGCACTTGAAGTGATCTCCCAAATTTTCCCGTGAAAAACATCCGAGCTTCCAACAGCACCAAACCCTCTAAAACAGCCGTCTCCTTTTACACTTATTGTAAACGGCACGTACAATCTGTTAACGTTAACGCATAGTTTAGTGCTGGAATCTCGAGATCTTGATAAATTAGGCCTTATAATAGCACACTAGGTTTTTTTTCCCCCGCCTTTGTTAAAAATCACTATGTGTGTAATGAACCCCGCTTTAGTCCTTTTCCGAGAGAAAATGGTCCCTGTTGCTCCACATTGATGACAATAATATGCCATTAGCGCTCGGCTCTAAGCTGTGTATCGACCAACCTCACACTATCGCTGACAGTATCCACGGTGGTCGACCACCATCCAGCCCGGAGTGTCATTTATACCGGGGAAGTGACATCCAGCGAGCTATAGATATGGCCCCTTTGGACCACTACGCCTCTGCCCGCCTCCTATACTGCCGCCTGAGTGAGAGCTGCCCACTTAAATACGATGGCGTGAATGACTCCGCGCTAACCAGGCATGAGCTCGCTCCTCTAAAGTTGTTGGAGTAATTGATTGAATGCACGGCACAGCAGGTGGAAAGAAACCTGGAGTGACTGAAAATACCACCTCTCCAGCCAGGAGTGGACCAAATTACTATTATGGAAAATTCCTTATATTTATAGCCGCTCACAGCTCTGGTAAAGCAAAGTCATCACTATCTTCGACTTGGTGGAATTATTTGTAGCACAAAAACCTCTCCTTTTTTTTTTTTTTTGGATGCTGTCAAAATTCTCTATCGCTGTGTCCAGCTCGTTGCCATGGCATTAGGGTGTTGTCGTGGCAGCAGACGCTCCTGTCGAACCGCCGCCGTGCTGCGAGTGTGCTTTGGAGTGTAAATGAGGAAGTGTACGTGCTCGTGCATTCGTTCCTTTTGCTGCAGACTTGCTGCCACACTTAACATCTGCTGGCCGAGAGTAGAACAAACAGAGGGTGGGGGGGGGGGCATGAGTAGCTGTTGTTTGGATGGCATTCTAATGACATAAACAGGAAGTAAAGGCCATTTCATTCTCGATGTTATTAGTCTGTGGCGAGCGGTGGATTTTATTTTATTTTATTGAAAAACAGATTGGCAAAACCAGAGTGGTAGTCGCTTTTATTCACTGCCATTGACGGATATAGACGCCAAAAAGTCTATTCATTGTACCGAGGCTGGCAGTGGATGAGTCAAGAAGCGGGACCAGAGGGTGTGTTCCAAGGTGTTCAAGAGGATACGCGCTATTTCGTCCCTGTATCACCGATGTCAGAATTTGGTTTGCATTGTGGGCTGTAACTCGGTTTCCTTTCCAGTGAGATTTGGACTCCATTAAGGCTGCCCTTTGTCATTGATTCAGTTTCTAACCTTTATGGTTAGAATTTCGAGGTGCAGTAAAGGTGTCTGGTTTGGTGGGCTCACTTGGTAATGTTGCCTTCATCAAGTCAGGAGCTGCAGGTGTGGGCAAACTATGGCCCGGGGCCACATGCGGCCCGTTAAACGTTTTAATCCGGCCCGCCGAACTTGTTTTATTTTCTAAATGCTGTGGTTTCTCAAAGACACACATTTTGTTGTCATGCTTTTGTTCACTTTCATTTAAAATTAATTGTATTTTTTTTCTCTGCAATGAGGTGAGGTTACCAAAACACTCCATCCATCTGCTCCTGGTCCGGCCCCTCTGTCAAATTTTAGAACCCATTGTGGCCCGCCAATCAAAAGGTTTTCCCACCCCTGTCTAAGACTATGTCCTCAGTCGGAAAAGGGTGGTGGTCTGCCCTCTCCAGGTCAGGAATGAGATCCTCCCCCCCAAGTGGAGGTGTTCAAGTGTCGTGGGGTCTAGTTCATACGTCAGGGTAGGACGGAGCGATAAATTGCAAGTCGAATCAGTGCAGCGTCTGCAGTGATACAGACTCTCTACCGGTCTGTCATTCTGAAGGAGGAGTTCTCGATTCACCAGTCAATCTATGTTCCTACCCTCACCTACGATCATGAGCTGTGGGTCGCGAAGGAAACAATCGGGACCGGGTGAAAAGCTCGGTCATCAGGGAGGAGCACAAGCATATCATTCCCGTCAGTTGATGTTGGACTCATCTTGCACAGTTGCCACCTGGCACAAGGTTTTTCTGTCCCCGACTGCAGCCAAGCGCCAGCTTGAGAAGCTTTATGGGTGTCACACTCCTCTAATGCGCTATCCAGGTTGATGAGCGTCATAATCTTCTGCTTGAAGCCTTTAAACCTCTTGAAGTTGGTACGGTTAAAACTTGATCACTCTCCAAAGCTTTCACTGAATCAAACCTTTGGTGATGCTGAGTCCCAGTTGAGTCTGCCGGCTAGACTTTTCCTGGCTTTGCCCTCTTGGAGTTTGTTGTTTTCTTCTGTGGTGGTAGGAACAATTCTTCAGCTACGTTCCAGTTCTGGGAAACTTGACATGGGTAGCTTGAATTCTAAGCGTTAGAGCAGTGTGACAACTTGAATATAATTACATGGAACAAATACTAGAATTTAGCTCGTCAGTGTAGGTCAGAAAATGTGGCCGGCAGAAAATATCTTGCGGTCTACCAACTGGACAAGAAGCTTCTGATGGCCTTCTACCACTCGTCCATCGAGAGCTTGCTGACCTACTTTGTCTCTACCTGGTACGGCGGCTGCACTGAGGCAGACTAAGTGAAGCTCCGGAGGACAGTCAAAACAGCGCAGAGAATAATTGGCTACCCTACACCACCCGGTGCCTCAGCACAGCTCTCGATATCGTCAAAGACAATACTCACCCGAGCTCACACCTGTTGCCCTCTGGCAGGCGCGACAGATTCTGATTCAACTGTTACGATTAATATTACTTTGTTAGGGTCGCGACTGATCAGAGGCCAAGCCAAGCCGACTGTGGACAAGAGTCGAGGTACACCCTGGACTGGTTGATGGACAATCACAGGACGCACTCTCAGACACATTCACACCTATGGACAAATTTAGAATATTTTTGGAATGTTTGAGTGAATGAAATAATTTGGAGAAAACCCACACAAGCCTTGGGAGGACAGGCAAACTCCACACAGGAAAGTGTGGGCCGAGACTCAAAGCCAGGACTTCTCAACTGTATATGTTTAACCACTAGGTCAGCATCCTGCCGTAAGTCGGATGCGCGTCGATATTTTGCCCACGGCTATGAAAATCTCCAAGCAACTCAATCTTCCCCCACACCTTTTATTATGATAATCAGCCCATCGATAGGCTATTTTTAGCATCGCCCTCCTCGCTGCATCCCCTCACTGCTTCCTCCGTTCGCAAGCTTCCTGTCTTAATTATACAAACATTCCTCATGCGTGAACATTTCGCGTTGAGGAGGAGGCGCTGCGAGCTGAACCAATGTTGCTCTCGGTCTTCAGTCTTCAGATGGCCCTCTCTATTATTCAGTAAAGGTCTTTGTCCTGCCCCAAATCTGACGCCCCAGCTGAGTTATTTCAGGCCGTCAGCTATTTTGGCTTCACTTCCAAATGGAATTTCCTTGTTCGGTTTTATGCGTTCTCTTATTCACACACATACACTCCTACCTGTTTTAGTTTGAATCCCCCCCCCCTCCTCTCTTGCCCAAAGTGGCAGCTCCACTGCTGATTATACAATTCGCCTGAGTGAGCACCCATTCCAGTGGCGGGAAGTAGACAAGTACAAGTACTTTGTTACTGTACTCATTCGCTGCCATTGACGGATATAGACGCCAAAAATGTCGTTCATTTTTCCTGGGCTGGCAGTGAATCAGTTAACTAAAATGTAGCCATAGCTGTACCTTACCAGAGTATTTCGGCTTTCTGGCGGATTTTCATGACATGGTAAAATTGTCACACTGTAAAAAAGGATTTTTTGGGATCCTGATTGGTTGAGTCTTTGAAGGCAGAAAAATCACCATGCATTGCGAGTGTTTCTGTTCAGATGGAACTGCGGCATTAGGCAGGTGAAATGAATTCCGAACAAGGGTGTGTAGACTTTTTATACCCACTGTAAGCTCAAGAAAGATGTGCATTTAAATGTGATATGAATATGTTTTTTCATTTTTTTGGAGAGTGGGATTTGAATAGAAAATGTTATGTTTGTATCCAAGAATACTTTTAGGTGGTGTAAAAACTTTGAGAACCACGTAGCATTAGCCTAGTTAGCTTCAGCCGCAGTTATTACAAACCACAGTGCCACTGAAGTTTCTCCCAGCATCCTCATGGATTCCGGTTCAGGGAGAATTGTTTAAAAATGTAACTTTTTCATTCAGGTTTGCATCCAAATATAATATCATGATTTTTTTTTTTTTCCTCTTGGCTTTTGTCTTTCTATCTTGGTATGTCTGCACAAAGACTCAGTGGGAGGGGAGGCCACGGACGGGTCATCAGTATTCCAGCACACTCTGCCTCCTGCGGTGCGGGCAGCAGAATAATTTGATTGTGATCTTCCAGATCGATAGTTGTGCCCGTTGGAAGGCAGTGTGCCGAGGAGCACATGTCCCCTTATACAGATACATTATTATTTTCTTCAGGGAACGCGCTGAACTTTAATGTACTCGGCTCCATTGCACAGATATTACAGCGGCCTTTGTAAAGGCGTTTTTATGTGCCGCTGAAACGAATGAGAAACACGGAGAAATAAAAAAAAAAAACTGAAACATCTTGTACTCCAGAATTGTGTTGAATTTGTTTAATGTCCCTAGGGGGAATTTTCAGCTACAGGAGAGTGACACGAATAAAACATCTCCAAATCAATAAAGATGCGAAACATGCAATGAATGTCGCGGCGGTTTTATCAGAATCAAAAAAATAATAAGAGGACAACTCCAGGCTTTGCGAAGGCTTTGCAATATGTCAATTTAGTTGTTTACCTCAGCTTGAGCCGACTAGCCCAAATGGATGTGACACACACAGCCTTCACCCAATCACTCTTCAGGCTTTCTTTTTTTAAAAGCTTGCCCTTTTCTAAGCAGTTTTTGTTAGCTCTTTTACATGCGCGTTTGTGACGTGCTTTTAGGTCAAATGCAGAATATTGCTCATCGTTCTGGATGAATGGAGAAAAGCGTTTTAGACTATTAGAACTCGGCAACTCACTTGGGGAACTAAGCTTACATGATATGGTGTCCCAATACTTTTGTCCATGTGATACTGAAACGTCTGCACACACACACACACATGTACACACACTCATGCTCAAGCCAGAGGAGGCAGATAAACAGAATAAACTCCTGAACTTAAGTTAAAGTAAAACAAGTACAATCTCTGAGTACATTTACATTTTACCGTCCATTAGTTATACACGATCCACATGTTGATAACTTGGCACAATAAAAAAAAAAAAAAAGCTTCTCCACATTCAAAATATTTCCCTTCTTTTATTAACTATCTTAGTGTTTATGCTGATAAAAAAAGGGGGGGGGGAAGCTTGCGGCACGGTGGCCGACTGGTTAGCACGATGGCCTCGCAGTGCAGAGGTGTATGACGTATAAATACGTCTTCGGTAGGCGGAGACAAAAATGAAATGAGTTAATAAAATGTCAGTTTTTTTAATTTATTTTTTTTTGCTGGTGAGTGCGGTAACAACTTAATGACATTTACAATCATTTCAATAGGGATGTGTGATTTGTTGCGGTGTCAGAAAATGTCTAATTATAAAAAGTACATACTTTGTGACTTTCCATCACCGACACACACGCACACACATGAACATACAACGGACATGATGTCTGCTTCGCTAGACCTGCACACAAACACACAGGATGCCACACATGCCAAACCTTGCGCCATCGGATCCACTTGCCTTTCGCGGCGTGGGCTTCGCTTCTGACTGTGCACGCATAGCTGGGCCCAGTGGACTTTCCGTGCTTTCATGTGGACTTCACTGGGCTCAAAGTGGACTTGGCTGAAGCGCAAACACAAGCACCTCATTAAGCCCAAAGCTGCCATTAAGGCCCATCACAGAGCCCCGCTGATGGCGCTCTCCGGAGCGTTGGCAGCCTCTAATTGCTCCAAGCCTAAATGCCTCCACGTTAATGTTGTGTGCACAATATGTGCTGTGTCAGAAGCTTTGAGTTATGCTTGGAAATTTTTTTGGGGGTTTTGCTGAATACAGGCAGTATAGTTAAGAGTTAGAAGAGACAGGGAATGTCCCCTACAATGCCAATAGTTCTACTTAACAGAGAATATGCAGGTCATTTGTGTTGTTGTTTCTGATTGTGTGTAAAGTAGACATTATTTGAAGGCTTAGAATTATAGTGGTAACTTTTATTTGTTCCGTGACCACGCTAGTAACTTAAAACACTCTTACTGTATCTCAAATCATCTTTTCCCATTGTAATGAATGGAAAAGCCGTTATTCCGTTCTAGTATTACACAAAAAAAAAAGAAAATTCTCTTAAAAGAGAAAATAGCACTCCATATTTTTGTACTGTATATAAACATACAGTAATAACATCGTTAAATAGTATCGATCAAATAGAATTGGTTGATGGTTGTTTAGTCTTAATGCCCATCGATGGCGTTTCGTGTTAGCTTGCGGACCTTTGTTATTGTTTGGTTGAAGCTCTTTCTGTTTAAATATCCGTCCGTCCCAGTCCTGCTAGTCCTCACTTTTATTTGGAGAACTGTAAATAAGAGCAGGTGTCCCCGCAATAAATGTGGGTTCACTGTACTGAGACAACCTGGAGTTGGCTAAACGGAAGTGAATGATGATGTCTCTCTCTCTCTCTCTCTCTCTCTCTCTCTCTCTATTGTGTGAAGCTACTTGTGTTTCCACTGCCTTCCTGCCTTTTCTTCATCTCAAGTGGCTCCCCTGACCCTTCCATCTTCTCTCTCTCTGCCTCTCTCCAGGTACGACCAGGCAGCCCAAGGAGGGGGAGGTGCCCGGGGTGGACTACAATTTTGTGACTGTGGAACGTTTTATGGAATTGGAGCAAAGCGGAGCTTTACTAGAGAGCGGAACGTATGAAGGTGAGTGTCAGGAAAGAGTTGTCTCTGTGATTCACTTTTGCCGTTTTAAACAAAGTTCTAGTTGAGATCATTTTCATTTTGGAATGAGTTTTTCTTTTTTTCATTTTACTGAGTCACTGGCAGTTCAGTGCAGTGGCGTCAAAGTCATTTTTGTTGGTTTCCTTCTGGTCATATTATTGCATAGCGTCGCTGTTGGGAGGAATTATGCCATCTCCAAAACTTAAAAAAAAAAAAAGAATCTATCTTGCTTTATTTACCAAACGCCGCATTGTTCAAGTCTTGTAATGCCATCCTGACAACCCAGTCCGCGTCGCTTTCAATCAAGTGGCGACGTAAACTTTTGATTGAATGGATCAGTTTGTCGACGACATCGACAAAAATAGGATGGCAATTCGTGTGGGTTGCACCTCACGGAATGAAGACACATAAAAGACCTCTAACTTCATTAATCATTTCAAAACCCACAGATGGTGCGATGTAACTTTACGGTTTAGCTAGCGCTACGAACACTGGTTTGTGACCCACTAAAAAATGTGATTGTGAACATTTAAGTACAGATAAGTAACAAGGGGTGGGCTGGTTTGTGAAAATTGTCTGAACCGTTCGTTTTGACCGTGGCCTTTCTGTCAAATAGAGTCTATGTAGCGTATGTTTCTGGTTGTGAGCGTGTCCGCCATATTTGATGTGGCAGCGCCCCCTGTAAACTAATGCGGCACTAACTGTCCACTTAAAAATCAGCGGTCATGCCGACCTTGTGACCAGCCAAAAAGTTAAACGACTTTGGTGACACCATCTTCCCGAAACTCTTTTTCAAAAGTCACGAGCACAGTTCTAAGATTTTATGGCACTTCTCAGACAGTTCAATTGTCAATTTTCTCTCACCACTTTCAACACTTTCACTTGGTTAATAATGCGGAAAAATAATAGACAACATGGAGACAGATCCATAGTATCGATTTCTGGAAAAAATATTAAATTGCCTGACAGCGATGAGATACACAATAATTAATGGACAGTTTTGAACTATTTTGTTCAACTATTATTCATGTTTATGTTAAAAAAAAGGTCTGATACAAAAAGAAATCTTGTAAATGTCTCACGTTTAAAAAAACGGAGTCGGTTAGCAATTTTGCTTCATATTTTTAGCAAATAACATGAAATTTATGCACTTGATTCACTTTAGGGGGGCAACATAAAACTTGGTCTGCTTGTGGTGAAGTGGTTCCTTCACCTAAGTTCCATGTGTTCATTTCTCTCACTAACTGCGCCCAGGGGCTAATCTTGATACCCGCATTTGTTCGAAAATTTGACTCGCAAAAAGTAATTTTAATACGAATCCGATAGAGATGTAGAAGTATATTGCGTGTGTGCGTGCATGTGTCCATGTCATGTATTTTGCTATGCTGCAAAGGAAACATGTACAGATGGAGCGGCCTTGCTGGTTCATTTGCCCAATAACTTTGTGGGCATGTGCGCTTTAACAAAGTCTTTGCGTGCACACACACACACACGCGTGCTCACACACACGCGCACACGCTTCTCAAGAGGCATGTGCTGATTGCTCTCTGCAGTAAGTTGGCTCTTTTTTGGACAGCTGTGTACTCAGTCATTTTCAAGGTAAAATGAGTCACATTTGATATTGAAAAATTTGTCAATGAAAAAAAAAAAAAAAAGCTAAATGGTCTTCAATAGTCCCGGAAGCGAACATTCAAGAATGTGCGCCTCCCCTGCACATTTGTAATGATAATTAAAACAAAAGCCATGGCTACATGAGCAAAGAGTGTGTCACACGGCAGAGTTCTAGCTCATGAGCACACAGTTGAACTGGAAATCAGACATCCATTTTTTTTTCACTGTTAAAAACAGTTTCCGGGTGTAGAAAAAAAAATCAAAAGAAGCATTTTCACTTGTGGGGGCAGCAGTTTGTTACTGTGTGTATTTAGTGCATGCATGGAAACATCAACAAATGAGGAAAATGTGTTATGTAAAAAACAAAAGTAAATCTCAGTATAACAAGACGAGTGATTTATCCATGATTTTATGGAAATGAAATTGTATGAGAATAAAGCCGTAATTGTATAAAAATTTCAGATTTTTATTTATTTTATTTTTGGGGGGAGGGGGTGGGGGGCTGGAGTTTTAGTTTTATAAGGATAAAGTTTTTCAATAATAACATCTGGATTTTATGTGAACAAAATAATCTATAATTTGGAGCTGATGGATAAATGGCATTTAAATTCATTTAATTGGGGAAAAATATTTGAAATATGAGTAAATTGAGTTATGGACTTGGTCACAAAAGAGAACAATTTTCTATAAAATGCCACTTTTAAGGACACATACTGAAACATAGCAAAACATTACATCCACCTGAACTATCTCACTACAGCCAATGCGAGATTTGTACTGTATCGAAAATTATGCTTTTACAAAAATTATAACGCTCCTGATTGATCATCACAGTCAGAAAGCCATTCATTCCCTGATAGAAAAACATCCTTTCCCTCACGCAACAATGTAGACGACTCCTGTGTGCAACAGATCGCAAAGAAAATCTCGTTTGAGGCCGAGTGGAGGAATGTCCATGAAGAATTGAACGATAACATACGTGTCCTTTCCCTCCCACCATCTCGCCCTCAATCTGATAAACATGCTGAAAATCCAATTTGGCTTCGAGTGGAACACAATACCAACGCTCTCTTGCTTCCTCCCATGCTAGCATTCAAACAAGGGCTGAGTGCGCTGGCTTCTTTCACAATAAATTGGTAAGAAATGCCAAAGGAAGGACAAATGACCATTTAATATGGTCAACAAACAGTTTAGAGAGTCCCGTTTTATCGCGGGGAATACGTTCCAGACCTATCAGCAATATAAGAAAACCTGCCATAGACTATTCCAAAGGCCATATGGACTAAATGTTTTTTGCTTTAAAGGCTATAATGTGAAATGTTGCGGTCACAGTAATAATAAATTGAAGAAATAAAAATAGACCAGACTTAGGGTTTTTTCCAAGTACAAGCTGTCGCTCGACCAATTTCTTCGCTTAGACTTGTGAACCGTAGTTTGGCAGATTGTGAGACCAAAATTCCTGCTTCAAGCTGTTTAGTGCCATTCTTAGTTGAAGTTTACTGTCAAACTAAACAAAAAAGAATAATAATTAAGCCTTGTTTATTTAAAACAACCATATACATCTGTTTTATACGAAAGTCCACTTGCTTAACGTAAACGCACAACGCAAGACGAGGCTAGTGCCATCTAGTGGTGAACTAATAGAATGCAATGACCTCGCTTCAAAGTGCATGCATTTTGAAGCATGCGCACTAGAGAGTGATACGATAGATGACTCCCATCCTGCAGGATTCCCCGGAGAGAGAGAGCGCGAGATAGAGAGAAATGGGCGAGAGAGAGAGAGCGAGAGAGAGGGAGAGAGAGACGAGGGGGGGGAGAGGTGACTGGCTAACGAATATGCCAATTTTGTTATCATTGAGTGTGAAGAGTGAGGGTGAGAGAAATTTGAGAGAGAAAATTGCAAAAAAACAAAATTGCAAAGAAACATTTACTAGCAGATCTCTGATAGGTTTAGCAGCAGGCTCTCTGGTGAGCATGCAGTGAGCAATTTCTCATCTTCCACCAGATTTTTTTTCCCAGTGTCTTTGAATGCAACAGCAGGTTCCCGCTCCCCAACAAATGCTACCGCTTTGCCCCAAGGGACAGTCAGGCTTCAAAGCAGGTGTGCGAGAGCAGGCTGAGTCGTCATTGTGGTGTGCGCGTGCGTTCGTTCGCGCGTGTGTGAGTGTGCGTGTTTTTTTTTGTTTTTTTTGGTAGCAGATGTGGTACAAAGGCTGGAGGCCTCTGATGTTCATCGCTGTGTGGTCGGAAGCTGTCGGGCTGTGAGAATATTTTGTTTCGCTTCTCATGCCATGACGACTTTAGAGGATAACTAATAAATGATGGAACAGGGCAGGTATACATCCGACGGTCGTGATACAGCTTTTATTGGTTCTTTTTGAAGAAATCCACTTTTCTTTTTTTGTAGCTGAGTCATTTCTTTTCAACATCGTGCTAGCTTCCGTTTTGCTAAAGCCATATTCATTTTTTTCCTGTCGTTATAAAGTGATGACTCACTTTTATGGACAGCTGTTTTCTAGGCCACTTTTTACTGAGAACCTCATGTCTGAAGCCTCACTATTGTTTCATCAGCAGATTGTAGCAACGGTGATGTTAAATATTTAAGTCAGGGAAATATGAAAAACAACCAAACAAGAATTTAAGAAGAAGGTAAATACTTTTCCAAGGCACTGAAAAAATATCTTTAATGAAGTGAATGGTGAATGTTATAGCTGTCACTATCGAATATTTTTTTTTAAAAATCGATTAATCGAATCATCGGCTAAAATTTTATTTTGCATTAAAACGTTTTGACATTTCCCCATTTACTGTTTATTAATTAATTATTGTTTTTTTATTTGATATCATTATGTGATTTAAAAAAAAAACCCAAATACATAAGCAAATATTAAGCAATATAATCTGTAAAGGGGCGGTACGGTGGCCCGACTGCAATTGGCTGGTAACTAGTTCAGGGTGTTAGGTTTATCGTGAAGCTTCACCCCCAAGGCCTCATATTCCTAACTTTTTCTGAGTTGTGTATATAAGATACCCAATGGACCTTTCATACTTTGCTTTTTTGCTCTCCACTTCAACTACTGTTCTATGACGATGTTAAAGAGAGTTAGAGTATGTTAACACGTGCACAGTGTTTTATCACAGAACAGGTGCACATTTGTTCCTGGAATTGATTCCTTTGTAGCCACTAATGTGTTCCACAGGTCTCGTGACTCAACGGAAAGGCGACGCGGCAGTAGCTTTATCCTTTGGCTTTCGATTCAGCAAGAAAATCTATATTTTTTGTGTGTTTTACTATTTTTATGTTATTAATTAGTTTTTCTTTGCTGTCTGACTAATTTTGCTCCGTATAAAATATTTTGTATGCAGCGGTGGTTGTTTTTAGTGTTCTATAAATACAGTTGAGTTGAGTAGCAATTGCTCCGTGGTTGTTTCACATTTCCTATTCATTTGTATTTACGCTGCTCCTTTCACAGCTTTTTTTTTTTTCAAGCTGTTTGCTGTGACATGTCATTCTCTTACACGTATTAAAAAGTCTCAGGGCACTATTACGACATAATTCAATCAATGCATACACTTTCCAGAACCGTGCAAAAAAATAAAAATAAATCCACAAAACTAAATAGATGGGTAGTGCATGGGCTGGGTTGTATCATTTTTGAGGATTTGAAAAATGATGCAAAATATTTCCCATTTATATATATTTTTTCTTTTGTATTTATCTCAACAAATGATTGGTAAAGTGTTTTATTGTGAATAGCACAAATCCAAAAATAACTGGATTTTATGTGGAAAAACGTCAAATTCAGGATGCCTCTAGAATCACAGTCAGAATGATACAATTAAAAGGTGTGAATTTACCACATGAAATCATAATCGTCTGATAGAGATGATGTCATAATATTCCGATAATAGAGTTGCTAAGAAAGTTTTAAGATCATGTCACGATATTAAAGAACACACCCGCAAAGTTACGAGGTCGCTTCCCCGTGTTACCAGAATAATTGTCATAACATCATAATGTTGCAAGAATAACGTTGTTATAACACAAGATATTTTAAAGTCGCAATGTTGCAAAAAAAAAAAAATTGATTTGATAAAAATGTCAAATTACGACAAATACATTTACATTCAGTGCTTCACTTTTAATTGCTTCAATGAAATGAATCTTTTGACATACAATTAAACATTTTTCGGCAGATAACTTCTACGGCACACCCAAGCCACCAGCAGAACCGTCCCCAGCAGCCCCTCCTCTTAATGTGAGTGAGGCCCTTCTGCCCGGAGCCCGGCCCAGTGCCCAGGGCAAGAGGAAGAGGAACCAGTCGGTCAGCAACATGGAGCAGCGCGCCAGCCTGGAGCCGCCCGAGGAGGAGGAAGAGGAGAGCCCCGTCGTCAACGGCAACGGAGTGGCCATCACGCCAGGTAGGATGACACAAAAGATGCCAGATAATGAGACAGTGAAAACCCCGTTGATTGGGGAGATTCAATAAGCGCCTGTGAAATGCCGCGATAAAAAGATAATCTTACAAAATAAATAAATAAATCACTTTAGTTTGACCCTTTTAACCACATTCTTAAACTTATTAAAGTCAAGAAAAGAGCGACTCATCATACTTTTCCGATGAAGAGGACAAGCGTGCTTGCATCAAGCTTTTTGTTCCTCCTAGTTGAAGTTTACTGTATCATTGAGACATAAAAAAAAACTAAAGCAAACATTGTTTATTGAAATAGCTTAAAGCTGATGTAGAGTGTGAAATGCCACAGATGGGCTAACAGAAATTAGCATGCTTGTAACCATAATTGAAAACTTGCTACTTCAACACATGGAGCAACAATGCATACAGAGCAAAGACGTTACTCACAGGAAATATTATCTCTTCTTTTCGTTCTTATTCTTAATAAATAAAACCCAAATAGTCTATGAAGAATATATATTCTTCAGTATATTTAACACATCAGAGACATGGATGTTTTTTTTTGTTTTGTTTTTTTCCAATTCATTTCTGAATTTTCTTCTTCTATTCCCGCGAAAAATATTCCACCGCATCAAATTTAGGCAGAGAGTAAATTCTATTGGGAGCCCCAAACTGTCCCATGGGTTGTTGCTCACGAGCACACATTTGTAATTTAATATAAACGAGCGGTTGCATTCCGTTCGCAAGATGGGATAAATACGGAGTTTACTTTCCCTCTTCTGCTTGTCCATAAATCCGGCCCGCCGACTGCACCCGGACCGCTCGTTGCCAACATTAACACGCTCGAGTCGGGGTCGATGCCTCTGCTCCGGGTCCATAAACTTATATAACACGAGCCTCAAAGGCACCTTGATGGCTTCTCTATTATCATTGTTCTGAGTGTCATTTGTGCCTCCACTGGCCTTGCTGCTTGCTTTCTATTAATACGACGCCCATCTCGTCCGCTCCTCTTTTTTGTTTTTCCTGACCTCTCGTCCCCCTCCTCCTCCGACTCCTCCTCAGTCGGCCTGGCTCGTCGCAGCATGTCATCGTGTTTAGCCTCCTCATGTGTCGTGCTGTTTCCGCGTCTACATCTGGCCTTTGACAGAAACGACCTCCAGTGATCCCTGCGTGCAGTTTTTTTTTTTTTTTCTCCTGCAGCGGAGTGGCAAAAGGCTCCGCATCAGTTGACGGGGATGCTGAAAGACTTGCATTCAATATAAAACAGACATATTTGATATATTTTATTTATTATATTTGAAAAACATTTTAATCAGCTGTTTAGACTGAACTACCACGCCACCCCCCCTTGAATAAGAAAATGGTTGCGTCTACCGATTAAGAAAAAAAGTGGATTTTATATGGACGATCTCAGGGTGACAACTGATAGTCGGGTTAACAAAAATTTTGGGGTTTAGTATGGTCTACAATATCTGTGATGTGTAGTTAGCTATATTTTTAGCTATTTGGTGTTGAATGAGGTTTTTTTTTTTCCAGATTTTGTTTGGATAACTCATTTTTGGTTTTGTGGATTCAATACTTCAAATTCAATACTTTTAAAGGTTACCCACTGGTGAAGTAAAGCGTTTTGGATATATTAAATAATGTGATCTGATCAAGGTTTTATGCGTGCGATCGCCATTATATGGATTCGTTGTGAAATTTTAAATTGAAATCTTTGAAATTAAATTTTAAATCTTAGAGCTGCAACTTCTGAATTAATTTGTTGATTTTTTTTTTATTTATTTAGTTTTGTTAATTGATTAATCGTATTAAAAATAGCTAACATTTGTTATATTTGTATCCCTTAATTATTCAAAAACATGACTTTTTTTTAATGTTTTTCTGGGTTCATACAAGCGTTGAGATCTTCGACCGGCAGCTTTATTAGACAGTGAAATATACCCGTGTGAGCTTTGCACACAGTTACCTGTCACTGACCTCCACTCCGAACCGTTATGCTCACACACCTCTCGGTCCAGCGACTTTAACCACAGCGGTGAAAGGAATGTCGTATTGGTTGTTCATTCCATCCCATTTCAGCAGCAAACAGTTTTCTTTGGAACTCACACTTGTAACTCAGTGCACGCGCACGCACGCTCTCACATATTTTTTTAAACATTTTTAAAATATCACACAATGTTTAATACTATAGGGAGTATACTTGAGTTCAAAACTTGACTGTTCTGTTAAAAATGTTTAATAGTTCTATAGTTCTATGACAATTTATGTTTCTTTATACATGGAAACTATACACAAATTGCACCTTGCACCTTTTTTGATTTTTAAATAAAATAAATGTCTTAATATTGTTTCCATTTATATATATATATATATATATATATAATTTATTTATTTTTTATTTTTTTACCGCCACCCAATTTTTTTTTTTAAATAATCTTGATTTAAATTATTACTAAAATAATCGTGATTAATATTCTTTTCATAATCGAGTAGCTTTGTAGGAACAACAACAATTACTGGAGTTTAGTTGGGGATCTTCTCTGTACTTAAGTCCATTTCAGAATGTGTGTTCTTTTTTAATTTTACTTTTTGACAGGAGTTGAATGAGTACTTGTGAGTACTTTTTTCCATGAGTGAGTTTAATTCCGCCACGCTTTGCTACAGCGCTTTCGGTGAAAGCATCATAAATAATGGCGCAGTGATGGTCATAGTCACCCCCCAAAGCCACCCATGTGTTGTGTGTGATGTTGAAAAAAAAAGAGCTGGTGGCATCTATTGTCACTCTCTAAATCCGTTCCTTGTGTTTCTGACTCACTCCCTGACCCTGAAAGTCTCTGTCTTTGCCGGTTTCTCTCTTTCTGACGTGCCGTGTGCTCCTCATGTTTGCTGTCCTCAGAGCCCTCTCGCTCTCTCTCTCTCTCTCTCTCTCTCTCTCTCTCTCTCTCTCTCTCTCTCTCTTTCTCTCTCGCTCTCTCTCTCTCTCTCTCTCTCTCTCCTCTTTCCCTCCTGGGGGTTCACAGCTCGGCTGCATTGACTCATCATGCATGCCGTGTGTAGTGTGCAGTGTGAGTCCAGGTCTGCATATGTGCGTGTTTGCCCCCCCCCCCCCCAAAAAAAAGAAGAGTCAGACTGGCATTTCCAAGTATTTGCAAGAAATGACTAGAATAGAGCACACACACACGCACACGCACAGAAGTCTTATCAAACGCGATGAGTTTTCACTTCCTCCTTCATGGAGGATGAGGTAAGATGAAAGGACCACATCATTTTTTTTTTCTTTTTCTGTTTTTTTTTCATGGAGCAAAAATGGGAACACTTTCATCCATTTTCTAAAGCATCCAAGATGACTTTGGGTCAGGGGTGGGATACAATCTGGACTGGGGGGGGGGGGGGTGAAAGGGTCGGTTATACATTGGGCTTCATAAGAAAAGAAAAATCCATTTGTTTAGATGTTTTTTTTTCCTGTACCAAGGTTTTGTAAAAGAAATGGTAATAAATGGTAAAGTAGCATAGTTCTTAACGAGGATTCAAATTTATTTCCATTTAATTGGTCTGTTTTTAATCTTTATTCATTCATATTATTCACTCTGATAATAAATGATTATAATCTGACCAAAATCTAATGCAACGGTTCATCCTGTGCAGAATCCAGCGAGCACGAGGACAAGAGCACCGATGCATCCGGAGAGGTTGCCGTGGAGACCTGCAGCCAAGCGGCAGCCACTAGCGAGGCTCCCACCGAGGCGGAGGATGCACCCAAATCTCCAGACAAGTCCCCCAACAAAGTCCCCGACGTGGACGAGGAAGAGCTGGGCCCTCTGCCTGACAACTGGGAGATGGCGTACACGGAGAAGGGGGAGGTCTACTTCATCGAGTAAGACAAAAACCATGAATGCTTTCATTTTCTATTTTTTTTTTCCCACACCTGAGAGATGATTTTTATCATAAAGGCACAGTGTGCTCCAGTTACAACTCCTACATAACACCGTCTCACCCCGGGGGATGTAGCCGTGAGCGTCAACTTAAAAAAAACCTTTACAAAAAAAAATAATAATTTGGACTGTTTAACAATTTCTTTTGTCAAAACTAAACATGAAAATAAATGAATAATTAATAGTGACTGATCTCATTACAAATCCTTTTGTGATCAACATTTCATTATTTTTTTTATATTGACGCAGATTTCAAGCAATTTAAATCGACTTTAAATCGATTTTCGATTAATCGTTACATTCCTATTTCGTATTTCCTTTGTGTACTACTGCAACAAAAATAGTAAACATTTTAAACAAGAACTCTCTGACAGCGGCATTTGGTCATTCTTGTGTCGCACTGTATTCACCACAATTGTGCAGTCACATTAGATCCACTTCAGCCTTCAGTGGGAAGGCTTGACATCGAGATATGCGAGTTTGGGGAGTTTCTCCTAAAAGTTCATGAGCTGGAAATTGTAAAACCTTGTCGAAATCCACCACAGCGTTCCGCCAGACTGCCAGGCAAGTGTAAAAAAAAAAAAACTGAATTCCCCAGCTGGGGATTTCACTCAAGTCGGTAGAGGAGTAAAAAAAAAAAAAAAAAAACATGCTGCAGGATGAAGTAGTCCAAGTGTCAAACCTTCTGGCTGAGGAGCTCAAGAGTCCAAAGTGGAAAGTGGCGGTCTCACGTGACGATTTTGGTGAGGAAGCAATAGAAATATCGACAGCCAGTCTAAGTCCCCCTCTGAGACAAAGTGGTGGAAAAAAACGAGTGGCTGAAGCTGCTGTACGAGGATGGGAAGATCCCTCGCCATAACGGTTGTCGTGGCAACCAAGAGTTTGAACTGTGGGTTGCCAGCATACACAATAAAGGGTTGGTACTTCACTTTGAATAGATGCTTTTAAAAATGTCATCGTGTAACGCTATACACTCCATGGCAACAATCAATATTCAGCACACCTGCTCAGTCTAAGGCTGAAGTTCCACCACGAGTGGCCAATTTGGATTTAATGCAATTAGACCCCCTCCAAAAATGATGTCACTGAGCGCGTGTGACGTGCTTTTTTTTACCGTCGTTCTACAATAGAGTGTAATTGCACGTCCACTCCAGTAGTTGGCAGTGGCGCTCTCCTTGCCCATTTTCCACAGCGAGTATTAACTCTACGGTGTCGGTTTGTTTTGCAACAAAAATGCGTTTATTTATAGTTGGGGCGAGAATTGTTTTCTGGAGAAGCACTGGTTGAATGGCACAGACATGCTGTCTTAATGCTAAAATCGACGATATGTTGAAGCGCTAACGTTAGCTAGCAAGCTAGTCATTCTGCGCCGTCACCTGACTCAAAAGCCGAAGCAAACATTTTATACATACTGGTGAGGGCAAGGCCCCTACGCACCAATCCGGCGTCGGCACGTCGGACCGGAAAATGACCGAAGAACACGCCGCAAAAGCCGACGGAGATGCCGACTATGCCATTGGCGGTGATTAGTCCAAAAGCGGCGGTCTTTCGTGAGTGTGATACGTTCATCTTCACTTTCTTCCGTCCAGCAAGCCGTTATGCACATGGAGGAAATCTGAAAAATGAGAAAAGTTCATTCAGTTTTTGAGGAATAGCTTCAAGTTTCCCGGTGTGCTTTTTCGTCAAAATGCACTGATTTGACACGTTTTGGTTTTTTTTGTCCCAACGGCCTTAAGGGGAATAATGGACATGTGGCTCCCAGTCTTTCCATTCAGGAAATATTATTACATCTTGCTGTTTTTCTCTGTAAAACAATTGACGACGCTCACTCCATTCACCCCCCCCTCACCTCCTAAACGATGTCAAAAGTTATTATTTGATGCTTGTAATATTTGAACTTCTGCGTGTGAGCACTTTTGCCACCTCTGTTTTGCACTTGTTAGATTCTTCGCCCTCTGCATTCTGTGTGGTTTGTTGTGTAAACTTCCCAACACTGCCAGACCTTGCTATTGAATAATTGATGCACCTTAATGTTTGCTAATCAGGCTCGCTCACTCGGATCTTGGTCGTTGGTGTTACTTTGATCTAACCATTTTCTCTCGCTTGCCGTCTTCTTCTTCTTCCTGTGCAGTCACAATACCAAGACCACTTCATGGCTTGATCCTCGGCTGGCCAAGAAGGCGAAGCCTCCGGAAGAATGCAAGGAGGACGGTGAGTGCCAAACGTGCACGTTTTCAATCTTTCCATTTTTGTATTTGTGTTTGTCCGAGTTAAGCTGACGGTTGTTTTGTGGGGAGTGTTTGATTTCTTTTTCATACCTGCTTGTCGATTTAGCGCTTTGGCCCAAAATGTTTGTGTTGATTCGGGTGTGAGCCTCCCGGTCGAGCACTAAAACTCACATGTGATTTGATTCCTTTAGTAGTAAGAATGTAAACTTGTTTTGGAAAGAGTTGCTTTCTAAGAGCAACGCAGCTGTCGTCTCACAGCAAGATGATCCAAGTGCATTTTGTCCGTATGCTCTGTCAGGTTTTCTCCAGCTTCCTCCCAGAGTCCAAAAATACATCACATGGTAAACTAACCTTGAGCTGTGGCTTTTGTCGATTTTACGTTGTGAGCCAAAATTTGAAGTAAAATTGAGCTGTCGCTTGAGGGAAGTGGTAAAAAAATGGAGCCATCAAGGTACTGCAATGCCCTCACATGTGGGCAAGGAGAGCCGCACTTTCAAAATGAGGCAAACTGCCAAGCACAAAAATACAAAGTGAGAACACTAGCAAGCAACCAAAACTCGTGCCCAGACACTCACATGAAGACAAAGCCAACCTGACTCCGCCTGATTTTACTCACTTGACCACACCCCTTCAAGCCACACATTCATTGCACAAATACTCAAGTACATACATGAATTTTACTTCATAAAATGGTTTATTATCATGAAAATAATATATTTAATTAAAATATATATAGATTAGTGGTGTCAAGTGATGACTTTTTTTTTTACTAATTAATCACAAAAAAATCCATAATTAATCATGATTAATCACATTTTTCAACTATTTTTTGGGAACTTTGTAACAGATATTTACTTGAATAAAAATCATGTCATTAATGTAAAATTATTATTATTTTGAATCAAAAGACTATTCTAATGGATTTCTTTTATCCTTGAATACGATCTAAACAGTGCCATCTTTACAAGCATTTTTCTTAGAAAAAAGATGCTCAACTAATATGATAGAGTGTTTGAATTTGGCTTTGCAAAGAATGCAAATTATTTTTGAAATAAATAAAACTTGAGTTAACTGAGTTCAAATATTTAATTGCGTTAATTTTTCTTCAATTCCTCTCGAGTTAACGCTTTAATTTTGTCAGACCTAAAAAAAAAAAAATATATATATATATATATATATAAATATAAAATATAAATAAATATAATAAATAAAAAAATACATATATATATTTTACATATATAAGACAATTATGAAACCCATGAAGTCATTTAAAAAACGTGGACCTTGAGAATAAAAGTTTCCCCGCTCCTGCTTTCGAGGTTCTGCTCTGCATACGCAAACACAACCCGTGGGTGTGCTTTTGGGACAAATAAAAGAATTGTCGAAAGAAAAAGAGACACGCCGTTGTCCGTTGATAGTCGCAGTAAACTTACATCACCATTCCTGTCATAGCTTGTGAAGTGAATCTCCACAGACTTAATCAATTCCTTCTTCGCGTCTCAATCACCCCCCCGCCTTCGCTCCTCAGCACACACACAGACCCCTCGTGCAACCCCATCACCCGCCATCTATTCTGCTCCTCCTCCTCTTCTCCCTTGCTTGTTCACTTTCTGTCATTCCCTCGTCCCTGCCTGGTAAAGAGCCAAAGCGTGCCCAGAATTCCAAGTATGGTCTCTGCACAAACACAATCTAACTTCCGTTCGACACACAGCGCATACTGTTGTCATAGCTGACGTTCTTCACCTATCGCCTCAAAGATTACTTTTCACCTGCAAAAATAAAATTGCCCATCGCTTCCCTTTTTTTTTTTTTTTTCTTTCCTATCAAGGGCCAATGATCAAGTTCTTTGTGTCTCTGTTAATGGATTTTTAAATCAGTTCACGCCTTTCTGTGACTGACGTGGCGCTGTGACTTGCTTGCCGCGGTTTCATTTGCGTCTGTCAGTCAGCGGACTTTTGCAGGGAAGAAGTAAGAAAGACAGAAAGGAATCTAACACACCTCAGAGCTTTCCGATCTGTAATCTAGCAAAAGTGAGTTCAATTAGACTGTTTACAGGCTTAACCGCTCCATTTGCCAATGACTGCCGCCTCGTCAGTCCGAAGAAATCAATGATGACATTTGACCCTGTAGAACCTTCGCGAGTCGACAGATTATTGACGGACAGCGACCAGTGGTAATGCTTTTGTGTAAATTAGTCTTCACTTTTGAGTATCTAAACGCTAACGAATAATAAGTAATGCGTACACCAGGGGTAGACAAACCTTTTGACTGGCGGGCCACAATGGGTTCTAAAATTTGACCGAGGGGCCGAACCAGGAGCAGATGGATGGAGTTGTTTTGGTAACCTCACCTCATCCGAGAAAAAAAATACATTCAATTTTAAATGAAAATGAAAAAAAGCATTAGAAGAAAATATGTCTTTGACACACCAGACTATTTAGAAAATAAAACATTAACAAGGTTTATTCATTTAATTTTTTCAAGTTTGGCGGGCTGGATTAAAACGTTTAACGGGCCGCATGTGGACCCCGGGCCGTAGTTTGCCCACACCCGGCGTACACTATACAACCTTTTAAGAAGCTGTAGTTTGAACACAAACGGGGCAGCAACACATTTAGACCTTCAACTAGCTGTACGCTGTGATATATTCTTTATCCTCTCCAAGAGAGACAGCAAGTCCAGACGTCCGTGAACAGTATTTCCGTCTGTCTGGTGGCCATTGTGGACATCTTTTGATTCCAACTGTAATGCATACACAAACAAAAAACATGACATTACAGTTTGTTTCCTATTCCTTATTGCTCAAGTTTTGGTTGTCTGGCTTTTGGCTAAAATTCAGCCCAGTCAGTGTTTCTTCAAGTAGTCACTGTGGCTTTTTGAGTGGCTTGTTTCGTAACCACAGCAGACGTTCGTTCGGTGGCTGAGGCGAGGCTTGGATCACAAGCTTGCTGGGTTGGTAGAACTGAACCTGGATGCTTGTCAAGGTGCAAATCCACGTTCCTCAAATGTGGCCCATTATTTTTACACATGCATTCAAGTCAAATATATCTAGTGGTAAATAGTATGATTTTATCAATGTTACAATTGATCAAAAATCATAAATGTCCCTGAGTGCATTAGCAAGTTAAAACATTACCATAAATAATCGCAATGAAATATAGCGAAAGAGTGCACATGATAAACCCTAAGACTGTTTAGGAATTCAGGTTGTACGTGTCGGTCAGTGCAACGAAGGCCTTCCTGGCCCAGACCACCCACCACAGACCGGAACTATCAGTCTGTGCCTCGCCGAGTCTGCAGAGTAGTCCTCTCCTGTAGTCTGGCTCTGTGTTGTATCTGGGGAAGGGAGCGCCGCAACTGCCAAAAAAGCAAACAAACATTTATGAAGCTCCTGGATGAGAGAGCACATCCTCTGGAGCGAGTGCCTTCCAGCAGCGGAAGCCAGGAAACATTATTTTTTATCAGGGAAAACAGCCGCTTGGATGGAGTAGGCATGCGCGGCAGCAATAATCCAGCACCCTGCACGGGCTCATTCGCATATTGTTCTCCATTTCCACCATGGCGCTCTTTTTACTTTGTGCAACAGTGCATTTCGGCACAATTTCGGCAGCAATGATGCATACGGTCATTAAAATTGCATGTATTTGCTCAACGCTACAATTTATTTCCATGTCATGTCAAACCAAGCCATAATTAAACTTTTACAGGAAAAGCCTCTGTAAAACACAGGATACAATGCGATACAACTTTATTTCTACAGCGGGATGTAATATAAAGCAAACAGTCATTTTATTGGGAAAAGCCGTGCTGCTTTGAGATACAACCGAGTTTTATTTATTTTTGCATTGACTTACAAGCAAAAACAAATCTTATGAAGAATGACGAGCCACAGCAAAGAAGAAAAGGATTGTAATCGTAAAACTTAAGCATAGCATCACCTTAATTTATTATTTCCAATTTTTTTTGATGCAGCAGCTCCTCAACATACATATTGACAGTATAAAGTGAGTCCAAAATTTTGTACCACTTTTCTTTTTCAAGGCTCTTTTTTTTTTTTCAGAGCCAAATTTGGGCACTTTTAACTGTTTAGGACACGACTTTGGCTTGGTAGCTGGTGTGCTGCGCTCTTCGTCTCGTTACTTGGTTTGCTCTCTCTACTTCGCCAGAATAATCTCTGCCTGTTCTTCTCCTCATCCTTAAGTGAATTCAAGCAAATAATAAACCATGTCGTTAATTTATTGTAATCAAGATGCCTCGTCTCGAATAAAGTCCAGTGATATATTTTAAGTGTCGTGGTGGGCGGTCAAGGCCTTCTCTGCTGACCTTACATAACGAAAAGTCGAGAAATCATGATCATATTTACTATAGATTGTTTTCATATATATACATATATATATATATATATATATATATATATATATATATATATATATATATATATATATATATATATATATATATATATATATGTGTATGTATATGTCATATTATATCCCAGTGTTTTTTTTTTTTTGAGGGTTGGAGTTTTTATCCAATCAGAATTCAGCTAGCTTTTGTTACCAGACAGATTTCATAGCACGCCTTCAGATTCGGCAGTGCCAGTGTCTTTGCTGTGAGTGAACGGGCTCTTAGAATTGATAGACAGTTGCGATAGCCAATCAGATCGCAAAATCCACACTAGACAGTCTTACACGGAGACTGTTTGAAAATCTAAAATATATTTTTGCTTTTTCAACCCACGATAGCCGAAGGAGGGAAAAGTGTGGATTTGATTACAGTTATACTTGCAAGGCCATTTTCAGACAGACTTTTCAGGAGAAGCTCTGGAGGTCGGCCGACACTCAGTAGTGCGTAAGTGTGTGTCTGTAAATTATTCCTCCAGCCGTAGTGTCATAAATGATGTTATGTTGGATATTTATTCAAGTCGGACTAAGTAGAACTTCACTGAGGCCTTGGTGTGAAATTCACGGCCCGCCACTGATTAAGTGTCTGCGTGGATTTGCAAAGCATTTAATGTGAGGATAGATAACAAAAATATAAAAAGATTGACGCGAAAATCATAAATTAATACTCATTCAGACGATGTAGTCCGATGGCCAAACACTTGAAAATATCTTGTGATTCTGTCAGCTTCCCCATGTCATGTCACCGGTGTGGGAAAAGTAGAATGTGAGTGCTTGTACTATAAATTGGCCCTCTGTAACATCGGGGCAGAAGTGTCGACGTACTCGCTCATTTTCAGACACGTTTTCAGAAAGAGGGAGATAAGAAAAGCTTTACTTGCTTGTTTAATTTCACACTCTTTTGGTCAGCGGGGCATTGTGGAGGCCCAGCTGTTTAGATACAAGCAATTAAAAAGTCCATTTTCCAGTCCTTCTTAATGTTTTTGTCTTGTTTTGAATAATTAACCCACGTGCGAATAACTGTGGTGTCGGCGCACTTACATTAAAAAAAAAAAAAAAAAAATGATCCCGACTGTGTGCTGAGTGCCGATGTCAAGTCAATCTCTTCCTTGTTTTGGGTCACATTTTTGCGCATGAAGTATGGGCCGATAAAATATAGATGTAGACAAGGAGAGGGAATAAAACAACGCATGAGCAGCTTGACGACGCGCTTTGCAAACTACCCGTTTGCCTTGAAGGCCCCACCCGTGATGAAGACAAAAAAAAAAAAAGAAAAGGGAAAATCACTCTTGGAAGTTGTGCTTTGGTATCTTCAGTCGCTGCTCCCTTTATGTCACGGATTTGTTTTTGTTGCAGCCTTTTTTTTTTTTGCAGTGTCACACTGTAACCTCATTCCCGATTCCCTTTTCTCAGGCCTCCCGAGCTCGCGTTCAGGGTGATTTGAGGAGACGATTGTTTGCGTCGATGCGTGTGAGCAAAACTCACGCGCCTGCCGCACACACATTTATATTTATATATCGTCTGTATATATGTACGATGTGGCAGACTTGGTGGAGTTCAAAGGCTCGTCAGGAGTCTCCTCCTGATAGGTGACACGGGCTCATATCTCCTCTCGGCGTTTCAAACCACGGCGCGCTTGTTGCTGCGACTTCTGCCTTTGATAAAGCCTTCAATCCCTGCACCGCCGTCAATATAACCTCACGTCCCGGATTAGCGACGCGTAGTTTCTCTGAGGCCACCACGTCAGCGCCTGACGGTGACTGAGTCAGGGGGGGATGAGAGGGAGGAAAAGTGGTGGCTGAGAAGCTCAACTTGAAATTCTGCAAATAAGACTGTCACGGGAACATCAATATGTTGGGACAGTAGTCGGCAGGAATACAGCGGTTCATTTTTGACGCCGGTGCGATACTTTTTTTTTTTTTAAAGTGAAGACCAGCTGTTTCCAAGCTTTTATCTTCGGTAAGCTACTTTTACCCACTGAAAGTCACAGAGAACCACAAACTGGACTCTTATTGTATAAAATCACTTTTTGTGAACATGTGTATGATACAGATGTGGGCAAACTACGGCCCGGGGGCCACATGCGGCCCGTTCAAGGTTTTAATCAGGCCCGCCGAACTTGAAAAAAATTAAATGAATAAACCTTGTTAATTTTTTATTTTCTAAATATTGTGGTGTGTCAAAGACATATTTTGTTGTAATCCTTTTGTTCATTTTCATTTAAAAGTATTTTTTTTCTCAGATGAGGTGAGGTTACCAAAATACTCCATCCAACTGCTCCTGGTCTGAGGCCTCTATCAAATTTTAGAACCCATTGTGGCCCACCAATCAAAAAGTTTGCACACCCCCGGTATGATAGGTCACAAGCATTTTTTTTTTTTGCCTCCTATTGACATGACCGCACTCAGCTGCCGCTATTGTCGTCAGAATAGCCGCAGCGCGCGGTCAGACAAGTCGTCGACTGGTTGGGGATGTTCCCTCCTCGTGTCTGTAAATATGTCCATTATTTTGTCGACACTCATTCTGAGCATCTTTAATTGTTTTTATTAACAATGTGAAATCAGAAAGTCCCGCAGATGGGATATTTTGCGCATCGGCTTTGGATGATAACGGACGTAGTTTGTCGGTGGGAAAGATGTTAAATGAGGTAAATTGCTTGTAAGGAAAACAGAAATGATTCATGGCACAGGCGAGCACTTTTGACGGCAACATGGGGGGATAGCTATTGTTTTCCTAAATTACGCCAAGACAATCAAAGTGAACATTTTGTACCTCTGAGAAAATTCCTTCCATAAAAACCTCTTGACGAAAGCAGGGTGGTGAATGAAGAGACATCCGAACAGCACTAGAAAATTTGAAATTCTTTATAGCGGATATATCAAAGCTAATATGTAGAGTTAATACAGATTTTTTTTTTTTAAGATGCATACTTTCTTAAGTAGAGTGACAGAGCTCAAAGGAAACAAAGACAAAAGGAGGAATGGATTAAAAAAAAAAGAATGAGTAAGTGATGCAACTCAGAGCTAATATTATAACGTGCTTAACAAATGAAAGTGCTGCTTTTGGACTTTTTTGCTCTGAGATTACATATGAGAAGACATACTGCGGCCAAAGTAATGTTGCGCTCACTTGGGGCCCAACTATCAGCTACCGGCACAAGTTTCAGTTCAAATTATGACACACCGCAGGGAGTGAAATATCGAAAGTACCAACTGCTGTTCTCTGGGGAACATTGCCTTTGAAACATAGCAATTATTTTCTCACAGATTTGTTTGCAGACTTGTGAGTCACTGCCCGCTTTTCATCCCAAAACAGTCCCCAAGTGTCTTTTGCTGATCCGAAGTGATTGCAGTCGCACCATTGCTAAAATATTTTTTCCGCATTACTTGCCCTACAATGACCTTGCCGCCATATTTTGGCCTTGCTTTGATGTGAAACAGAACTTTTGATAGGGGCTACAACAATATGTACAAGAAGTTGTTGTGCCTTAACATAATTGCCTCAAAATGATGGTGACGGTTTTGTAGTGGCCACATCCGAACCCCTAATGTGAAATGATGTTGGACCATCCAGGGCGCCATTCAGACACATTTCATACAGTATGTGCTGTACTGCACTTTCCCAACTTTTATTAAGCCAAGGCACATACTTTACATCCGGAAAATCTCACCACCAAACAAGAATGTCACAAAGTATATACAGCGGCTCCGTGACTTAAGAGTAATTTGTTCCGTCCACGCTTGTAATTCAATGTACATAATGGCCTAGTCAGGAGCTTGAGTCGACCGATTAGTTAACCCTGTGCATCTGGGAAGGAATTGTGATGGCGACCCTGTCTCATGGAAATGAGCCACTGCTCCCTCTAGTTTTGTTACCTTTATGACCAGAGGTAGAGTTTGTGACAAGGCTACTACTAGCGCTACTAGATAAATTGATTGAAATATGGATGGTGGTTAGGGAGACACAATATGGAGTCAAATGTTTAATCATGGAATTGTGACCGCCCTACCGCCCAAAAAAAAAATAAATTATTCACATTTTGTAGTTAAAAGCTAGCGAGCTAATTCAAGATAACTAGCTTTCTAATCAACAAACTATCTTGCTAGCTTTCGAGAAAGGGCTGGGACTACTATAGCTGCTGTTGATAACTAAATGCTAGTTAGCTAAAAATTAGCATATGCGTTGTGCTTTGTGAGCCATTTGCTTTGATTAGTTTGTTACATTATCAATATTTTCTCATTTATCTCTTCTTTATCAAGACAGTAGAAAGTTGAGAAAAATGACATTGAAATGGGTATAATGACTTGTATTGCACTGTCTTATGACTCTACTTCTAGCTAGCCAGCTAGCTAGCTAAGAGATACTGTAGAGAGAGAGAGAGAGAGAGAGAGAGAGAGAGAGAGAGAGAGAGAGAGAGAGAGAGAGAGAGAGAGGAGGGAGGGAGGGAGGGAGGGAGGGAGGGAGGGAGGGAGGGAGGGAGGGAGGGGGAGAGAGAGAGAGAGAGAGAGAGAGAGAATTCTCTTGGGGTGGTTGAATGTCAATGCTTGTTAATGGAGAAGACATTGTGCGTGAGATAAGATAAGGGATCACAATTGCACACTGATTTCAAGAGTGACGCAAATGCGCAGCATTACCCAAAGACACACTGACACTTGTACAAAAGGCAAACATACGATGAGTGAGTGTTTTTTTGTTTTTTTTTTGTCATGAACACACACAGTGTAAACACCAACTAGTAGGCGCACACACACAGTCACATTGTGTATTTAAGCAGCAGGAAATAGAGACAAGACCGAGCTCTCAGCTTGGAGACTGGGGGTTGCCATGGAAACTGTCTCCCGCTCACTTTTTGGGCGGGGGGATGGGGGCAGGCTGGAAACAGGGCGACGTTTAAAGGTGGCTCGTGGCTCGGGTGGGCGGGAATTTAAGGCGGGTCGGAGTCGGAATGTGTCTGACTCCTGCAACTGGAGGGGGGAGGAGGGAAGGTTGTGTGAGGTGACAGCCAAGCGCATACAGAGACTGAGCACTCACACCCACACACACACACACACACACACGCACACACACAGGACTAATATCAAGATCACAAATCTGTCTGTAATTACATTACAGCATGAGGGGATGAAGCTATAGTAATTGTAAAAATAATAGGGTTGGGGAATTGGGAGTGTCCGTATGCGTTTCTCTCTGTGCGTGGGTGTGGGGGGGGGGTGTGTGCGACTGTCTGTGTTAGTGGTGTGTACTCAATGTGTCTTTGATTTTCTTGCGCTCTGTATATTTTGTCATAAAAATGTCTGAGAACTTTTAACCGCCCGTTATTGACACCTGTGAACCAATTTAAATTGGGGGTGAAGCGTAATACGTCTCTTCACGTTTTCACTGTCATTTGTGTGAGAATTGGCGAACCATTGTTAATATTAAATCACAAACGTATATGACAAAGATTTCAAATAATCAAACAAAAAAAGCAAAATATGTGCAGGGTTAAGAGGGACTGAATTCAAGGTCAGAGATGTTGGACTTTAGCTCGTCTATCATTTCAAGCCGGCGATGTTAAGAAGTAAAGTTCCCAAGTATGGCTTTAATAGCAGGAGTTTGACTCGCCTGCATAATTTACATAATTTACACGCTCAATTATTTACAAGTTGAGCCTTGCAACTTAGCAAGTGGTTGAAATATGGAATATTTTAATCATAAAGTTCAGACATGATGTCAATTGAGTAGTACATCATGTTTGACGGTAGTTACACTTTCTGTTTGACGCATAAGAAATATATTTGGATTGTATTTACATTTTTTGTGTGTTTTTGACTTCGAAGGATTGGCTATTTTAGTGTTTTTGAACAAATCTAATATCTGTTGTAATATTAGTTAGGTTCTGTCAGTCCAGTCCTAGGATTGAACCCACACGGACATCATCCCGACGTGAGTCTAGTACACAAACCGCTGGCCCACTAGTTTAGCAGCAGGCACCCAGTGTTTTTTTTTTTTTTTTTTTTTTTAGGTTTCCAGGGAATGAAGTTGCTCTTCTCTCCAAACTAGAAATGCTATAAACACTCTCTGCACTCTCGTAAACAAGCTATAAAATCTTTATCTAAACTCTGAGCTTATCGCAAGTCTATCAAAGGAACACATTTTGAAAGTAGCTACTGCCTGACGGGTTTATATTGCTGTCAAACCTTGCGGCAAAATCAGAAGCACGAAGCAGTCACATGGTACAATAGCCAACGAGGTTTTGGGCATCACAACCCACGCAGGCACGGGGGAGAACATGCAAACTCCACGCGGGAAGGCCGGGGCCGGAATCGAACCCTGCACCCTCTGTGCCATGAGGCCATCGAGCTATATATGTGTGTGTGTGTGAGTGTGTTATATATATTATTATATTATATATTATACAATAAATCGTCATAAAACCAAAGAAAATGCAAAATACACTAAATTGAAGTCCCCGTGTGCTTTAAGAGGCATATTTTTAATCGGAGTACACAATTCTAGGGGTGTTACATTTTAGGGGAGGAAGATGAACTCTTCGGAAAAAAAAAATGTCTGATGGATGCTTATCACAAGTGCTGAATTAGTAGCGTATGCTTGTGTGGGAGCAGAGCAGCTTGAACAGATGGGCTGTGGGTGCGGATGGGCATTTTTCTATGTTTACTTGCGCGTAAAAGTGCAAGGTCAATCCCCTCGTTGTCTTCCTCATCCCGCCGAGTGAGCGCTTAACCAAAATTCATCCTAAATGCTTCATACAGCCGCATACAGTGAACCCCTGTTGATTGCCGGCGATTAGATCCTTCCACACCCATGCGCAATGTAGACCTCATAATTTTCCCATTCCTCACGCTTTGAATACGTTTGGATTTCATAAAGTCATAGTTGTGACCAAGTAATTAAATGGAGTCCTTTAATGAATTATAATAAACTACGCAACGGCACCGGGACTTTTAACAACCGTTAATTTGGCGTATATTAACATTCAGAGGTTGAAAAAGAGGAAACTCAACAAATTCCACTTTGTATTAGTTGATTGTTAGTTTTACACTTGTTTCTATGGCTGTCAGAAATAAGGCTAACGAACTAGCTTGCGAGCTCGCTAGCTTGCGGTCGGTACGATAGCAAATCATCAATCTGCATTTTGACAAGATGGCAGAACTTTAACAATGTGTTGCTAGTAAGCGCTATTTTCTTTTATTGATTGATTGTAGAGTTTACATTCAGACACTTCTGATGCGTTACCAAGAATCAAGTGGAATTCATAACAACGTACCGGACATAATGGTCAATCAGCCAATTAGCAATCATGCTAAATGTGGAATTATTTGTGTTGGCGGGGCTGAATAACATATTAAATAAAAAAATTATCATTTGTAATTACTGTTAATTAAATTCTGATAAAACCAATCACAAGTTGTGATATTTCCTGTGTATCATCATGAATGTGATTGTAGCCATCATGATACGCAACATAACACCCTCTCATGCTCTATTCCTTCATTGCCCTTATTAAAGCACTTGTTAAAACACACTTTTTGAAGTATTCTTAGTGCCCTGCTCTTGCTGACAAGAGATGAACACTATCGTATCATATCACTTTGAGGAAAATAAAAGCTTTCTCGGTGACACGGGTCTCCAAAGAAACAAAGCGTGTTTTTGTCACTCCCAGTAAAACTGACACATTAAACAAAAGGGAATTAAACATCAAAATGTTTTATGAAACCTTTTTTTGATTTTATTTATTTTTTTTTTTATTCTCTTTCCCAAGCCTAATGTGAACATATATTGCCGAATGCTCCCACACAGTATCATCTCTCTTCGGTGTAGGAACGACGATTACTGGAGCTTAGTAGAGGACCTTCTCTGCCTCTTTTTGCTATTCTTCCTGAATTAGTAGAGCTGTAGACCTGATTTGGTATGACGCTAAAAGCGTGTAACTTAGATTTCTGACTTGCTTGCAAGCACACACAGAAAAAAAAATCAGTCATAAAGCAGGGCGGCCAACCATGAACCGGGATATAGTGGGGTTCGCTGCACTTGCATCCTATTCTGTTGTCTTGTTGGCTAGAGGTGAAACGCAGGACAGAGCATTTTAGCTGCGCTTTGACCCACTTTATCCGAGGGCAGTAAAAGCGAGATAAATGGGAGAAAGGATAGACGGCAGTGAGGAAAAGACAATTAACACACGGAGAAGCTGGAAGGCCAAAGGAGAGTGGGAGGCTGTGAGACAAATGTAACGACGCGCTTAGTACGCGTTTCTTTAACCGAGAACAATTTGTGCTGCAGAACAAGGACGTGTGTTTGATTGAGTTACTTAACAGACAGTTAATTGAGTGATCATTTTTAATATATTTTTACACTGGGGATCTGCGGATCCTCAAATTAAGACTTTCCCCCAAAAAAAGGCCCTAATTATACTAAAAAAATTTGACTTAATCCTTAAATCCACTGTTCATAGGTCTTTAAAATTGTCGCAGTCACAATGCAAAGTGATGTTCTGTATTATGAGGGAATAAATGCAAGTACTTTATTTTACAAATTTGCTATTACTGGATTGCACATTTGCATTATGATGACAGAGATGAGCACAACAAACAACTTTCATTGGATTGTGTGTGATTTAAATAAATATATAATATATTTGAAGGGGAAAAGTATTTATTTATTTAATGTATTTATTTATTTTTTATTTTGGAAATGCGAAGTCTGAAGTACAGGTAGTCTTAAATTTAATTACATTTATTAAATGTTTTACATAGTTTTAGCTGTCAAAAGATGCTAGTGGTGCAACATCAGTTAATATACAACTGTTTTGATTATCAATTAATAGTCTAGAGACCTTGTTTAACTCGAAATTGTCCAAATCTTCGGAATTTCGTCAATATTTACCGATTTCTGTCGTTCTCCCTGAAAGCCGACTCATTGTCTTTGTGTTCATTTTTAAGTAGTACATTTCCAAACATTTGCTTTTACCGTGAAAAACAATGATTTCCATTTTTGCCTTTTTTCCGGACATGTGACGGACCAAAACCTGTAACTGAATCATAATCAAGCAATCAATTGATGTTTGTGCATTTTCTGCGCTGTGAATTTGAAATTATGTTCTGTTTTGGAATAAAGGATCGGAATTTGCGATTCAGTTTTTATATTAATTGAAAACAATGATAAAAACAAATTAATCCATTATTAAAATGATTAATTGATTATAAATTAATTAATTAATTGCAGCCCGAGTTGCCAGAAATTTGGTCTCATTTTGCACCAAGAAAAGAAGATAGAGCGCAATGTGTGTACTGTACAGCAGAACTGGCTTGTGAAATAGCACATCTGCAAGCCGACACAATTAAAACCATTAGCTGATTTGATATAGCTTACCACCACTAAAACACTTTGAAATGCCCCCGTTAGTAATCACAGATAGTTACAACCACTGACGCACTTTCAGTCATTTTAGTGACCAAAAATAAACACTCAAACACATTCGTACACGAGATGGCCGCAAATGACGTCCAAGGATTGAACGCACGGACTAGCTAGCCTGAGCTAATAGCATTCGCTGACTCGCAATTCACTCAACAGTCCTGGCTGGCCCCGCCTTTTAAAGCCATACACATTCAAAGTCACATACTGAACTGCAGAACGGAGTGTTTATGCCCAATCCCCACTGAAGCACAAACACAAATTATTTTTATTTTCAGAGTATGAAAAATGACAGTGGGAATGCACGCTCGTGACCTCAGATGCTTGTTGTCTCCTTTTAGTGGCTCGAGTGTTTTGTTTTGTTCTGCTGCTCACGCCATTAAACTGACTTCAATTCCCTTGTGTGTGTGTCCCCCGACCACCTCCCCCCCCCCCCCCACCTCAGAGCTGCCCTATGGCTGGGAGAAGATCGATGACCCCATCTATGGCAGCTACTACGTGGAGTAAGTCGCAACGACCAAAGCTACCATTCCATTGTTTGCATCCTTATGAATTCGGAGGGACTTTTTGTTCTCACTTGTCTTTGCCGTCACAATGCACATTTGTCAAAACTCTTTCGGGAGAATCGAAATCAACGCGGATTATCTAAATGTGAAAAGTTTATTTAATGCTGCAATATTTAAAGAGTGGATTTTTTTTTTTAAAGCCCTTTGGCTGTAGCCACAAATTGCCTTGAGGATTTACCGGTTTTGCAGGAAATATACAGTAGCCTGCAGGTGCATCGCAATACATTTGAATATCATTTAAAAGTCATTTATTTCAGTAGTTAGGTTCAAAAAGTGAATCTTGTACTGTATATTATACAGATTAACTAAACAAATGCTTCAATTGAACCACTGCGCAAAGAGACTTATTCATGCCCTTAAGTCGTTTAATAACCAATCATGTGCTTTGGAATTAAAAACAGGGACGTCATTTTTGTACATTATCTATCATTATTATATACTGTAGCGAGTAGCGATGTAACATTTGTGTCCCATGAATTGCTGTTAGATTTCTGACTGAGGCAGTGAAGGTGTCGGAATGTGATTGGATGAAAGAGTTAGGGGGTGTGGCCTAAACCACAGAGTACGTCATCAATTAATCGATGTTGATTCGACTATCATTACCTTTGCGTCGAACACAAAAAGTCTGAAGTCCTAATGGTGATGCACGGAATTTCATCATTATTCTTATATTATACATTATTAAGGTAAATTACAAAAAAAAAAAAGGCGAAATGACTCACCCGCCTCTCATACAAAAGTCTGCTTGCTTTTTCTGACTGTTCATGATTTGCAAGAAGTTGATCCTCCAACGAAATAAAACGTTTGGTTATATTTAAAGTGACACTTAACCTTCATACTCTTGAGACCCTTGAAGATTGAGGATTAATGTGCATAACATTACTGTCATTCCGTAAATGTCATGTTGTGAAAACACTGCACCATTTTAAATCCATTGTGGTGGCATAGAAAAAGCATTAATTATTTATTTTTTTTTAATCTCATTGACTTGCCTGTCCTATATCGCTATGATTATGATACGTTCAATGTTCTTTGCAGTCACATCAATCGCAGGACTCAGTTTGAGAATCCAGTCCTGGAAGCAAAGAGGCGCATTGAGCAGCAGAGGCAGATGCAGAGTCAGGGCCTCTCCGCTCTCCCGCTGCCCACCATATATAGAGGTACACTGCATGCTGATATTACATTGTGTGGAACACTTGTTCAAACATAACTCAAAGGGCCTGATTTACTAATAACCGAGCAATTCATTTTGCACGTTTCTATCCAAATGTGAGAAATACTGGCGGGAGTAGATGCTACGGGATGTATCAAACCTGAGACAAATTATGCTGGCAGATTTTGCATCTTTGAATCCAGTGTCTGAAAGGCAGGTGTAAATGGGAACTGACTGCGCTTATTGTGATTCGGAGGACATGTAGGCAGAATGAGAGGCCACTGAGAGAATGGATCGTCTCCGCTCAAGTAAACATTTGTCAGTTTGTAGAGACCAAAATCATATAGACATTGTCTACTGATTAATGCAATTTTGGGGCATCCGAATGAATGATCTAAGGGCTGACTTGGAGCCAGTCACAAGAAGGAGTCATGCCATATCACCTAGGTGGGACAACTTTAATTCTCTGCCAGTTTCTGTGTGTTTTGTCCTGACTTTTAAAATTATGTTCAGCGAGTTGAGCATATTCATCCAATTCTGGATGAGTTAAAAAAAATAATAATAATAAAAAAATAGGCTTTTATCCAGCTGCTGGCTTCCCCAAAATGATGGTTGCCACATCCTTTATCTAATTTATTTTTTTTTTTTTAAGTTTTCTGCTTACAAAAATAAATCCATCATTTCAAACATGGGAAACTGTCATTGCTGATGCTGTTGCCGCCATTTTATTTTTACTCCTGTTGCCAATTAGGCTGGAATCTTAGTAGGTTATGTGACATGCTCACCAACAGTGTGCCAAATCTGTTCGTGGTACATTTTCATTTGATTCACCGCCGATTTTTGTTCTATTTGTATCCATCAAAAATATCATCACAGAATTGTACAGAAAAACACATTTTCCAAAATCAAGAGTCTGTGTAGCTTCTCAGTTATCTAGGTCGACTTAATCTGCACAAGTTGAATGGAAGTGACTGCAATAGTCTAATCTGTCAATCATTTCACCTTTAATCCAAGAGGTGGAATATTTAAGTTATTTAGGATTTATTTTAGACGTCATTTCATAAAAGACAGCTTTCATCCATCATATTTTTGGGGTGCTCTGCTTCTCCTTGTCTCGGGCCCAGTAGGACAAAAAAAAAAACTCCTGTTACCAACCACACCTGGCGACAACAACAACCGCCCTCATGGGACACACCCACCAGAGACATAAAAACGAATTCTCCGCACCGACAATTTAGAACTGATGAAGCATTTCCCATTAAATGTGAAATGTATTCAACAACCAACAAAAGCCAAGTTTCCTCCATTCAACTGTCCATAATGCACGGAGCAGCCTTGGTGAAAACGTATCAGACAGGGCATTTTCGCAATGTCACTAAGAACAGGGTCGAGTAGAGAGAACAGCAGGCGGGTTTTAGACGACTGAGAACACGATCAGCCCGAAGGCCTTCAGTGCGCTGAGCCAGGCAACAAGATAAGGGTGTGCTAGACCATTCCAAAATAAGATCCCAATGACTCACTAATGTTGTGGAGAAAGTTGCACAAAATCTGGCAGCAAAGTAATCGGTGCGCAAGAGAACTAATTTTATACACAAACCACCAATTTGATGGATGCCCCTCTCAAAAAAGAAAAAAAAGCACTTTGAGATCTTTTACATACGACGCAACTGTACAAGAAATACTATCAACCTGAGGCTTCGCTCTCTTTCTCCCGCAGAAAAGCCGCTGTTCACGAGGGACCCGACCCAATTGAAAGGCACATTTCTGTCTACGGGCCTACAGAAGAGCAACATGGGATTTGGCTTCACAATAATTGGAGGTGATGAGCCCGACGAATTCCTGCAAGTGAAGAGCGTCATTCCAGATGGGCCGGCTGCTCAGGACGGAAAGATGGACACAGGTAATCCAACGCTCTCTTCAAGTGCCTGTAAAGTCAAAATAAATATGTCTTTTAAATGTGATGCACCACAGAGGAGCGTTTATAACAAACGAGCTACGTTCAGAAAAAAAATTACATTTTATTTTATTTTATTTTATTTTATTTTATTTTATTTTATTATTAACTATATCTAGCCAGGCAAAACTGATTAAGAACAAAATTCTTATTTACAAAACACACATTTTGGAAAAGGACAAATTAAGGTCAAAGTAATTAAAGCATTTAAAATGCGGCTGGAAAATGATTGTAAAAATAAACTGTGACAATGAGGCACTCGAAACAGGCCACGGCAGCCTGAAACTTCAACCCACACATAGGCTGACAACATTTTAGCCTTTTTGCCGGGACATGATCACACTCTCAGCCGACAATGAGGCGCTCTGAAGCAGCCAGGCTAGTCAGCTAAAGAGAAGATTTATTTTCTGCGGGTAGACGTTTATAGCTAGCAAACTGGAGACGATAACCTCTAATGAAAATGAAAGGAAAGAAACGCGGATGACAAAATACATTACAAGCCACCATTTTAGCCACACGAAATAAGAAATTACGAATAAGCACTATACTCCACAATTGAGTATTAAATATTTCTCGGTCTTTGCAATCTTCTGCAATTATCTTCTTAACATGTATAATGTGTTTAAAAACAAATCTCTGAATTTTATTTACGGGGTCTTAAAGTCTTGCATCTGTTGGGCAGAATCTAAAATTAAACACTTCATCGCAATGGGTGTCATGCTGTGTTTTGTTGTGCAAATACATATTTCTCTTCATTTTTGGTAATGCGCGCCACTTAGGAGGCTCGGTGGGCCCCAGCAGGAGAAGCATCACAATCAGGTTGTGCCGTGCATTGTCACTTTGCCAACACACTAAGGTTCACCGTTTGAAATCGAATTCACAACAGGCAGCTTGCTTTGTATAGATTTGATTCCAAATTAATTTAAGGGCAGCCACAGTTGTGCTGTATGTACATGGGTCCTCTGTTTTGAACATTTCAAGGTTACGGCGGAGCGAAATGAACTACTGTAGTGTGTGGAAGGGGCGTAACGATACATTGTTGTGAAATGCGCTATATAAATAAAGTCGTGTTGTTTTGTCATGTGATATACAAGGATCAAAATAAGCGGGTTTGCATCGCAATTTGTCAGTCAAAATGTTCATTCTGCGCCCCATACCATCATATTGAATAGAAATAATGTGAACAGCTATCAGGAAGTCATTAAAAAAGGACAGAAATCTTTAAAAAATTATATATATATATATATATATATATATATATATATATATATATATATATATAAATAACTAGCCAAGAACCCCCAAAAAAGTGTGTCAAGAAAGAAGAAAAATAAATTAAGCAAAAAAAAAAACATGCAAAAATCTGGTGTTCAGAAATGACAAACTTTAAAAAAAAAAAAAAAAAAAAAAAAAACTGTCCCCCCCCCCCAAAAAAAATGGAACAAATCAGACAAAAAAAATAGAGGCACAAATTTGACCAAAGAGGACAAAATCAAATTTAGCTATGCTACATTCCAACATATGTACAAATTCACTTGCAGTAGCTTCTAAACGGATGTGTTTACTTTTACAACCTAATCGGGCTGCACGGCGCTTCTTCATCAATCATGCCTCCCCAAACGCGCCAGAGTTGGATTTCATCATTCCACAAACTAGCAATCAGTGTAACTAAATTTGGTTTTTCTTTTACTACTTTATTCAACTAATGAAGCCCCAGACACACACACACACACGCGCGCACGCACACACACTGTTGCCAGCAGCTTGTTAAATTTTTGGGATATTTTTGCTCTTGTGAGTCAGGTAGAGTTCATGAAATGAAATGATGTAAAAAGCTGATGTGACTGAAGTTACTGGGTCATGGACGTCAGCGGGCTTAGGAAGGGGAAAAACTGTAACAATTCTGCATTTGCAAAGATACCGTTCTGATCTCAGTATTCATCTGGATTGCTAATGTTCTGAGGTTTACTGTTCAAACTAAACATAAAACAAAGAGTTACACATTATGCGTTCAACCAAATCACATAGCTTTGTGTTCGGAAAGAAAAAAAAAAAAGCATCCTGGTGTTATAACCCTTCAAGCTACGGATATTTGAACAAAAACGCTGGAGCAACACGTAGACAGACAATATAAGAATACTCCCGGATAAATTCTTTATCCTCTACGAAGAACAGCTCACGTTACTACGGCTTACTGCGAAGTTGTGAAAGCCCGTCAAGTGACATGACTCACATCCCCCACCTGTGCAAAGCAAGCAAATTAGCACCGTTAGCAAAGCTCCAACGCGGGCGGGATGATGACGATGCTCGTCAAAGGCAGAGCGCTCGTGGCTGTTTGCGCTTTGCACTCCTGTGAACTCGCGAGCTGGCCTCACGCCCAGTCTCTCGCTCGCTCGCTGCCTAAACTGCTCGTTTAAACCTCCTTCCTGCATCCTCCGTTCTTCTTTTGCTTTCATCTCTCGCTCGCTCTCTTTTATCTGGCCTCAATCTCTCTTTGATCTTCTTATTTTTTTTTTTTTTGTCTTTGTGACTTAGACTTCATTGTCTCCATATCGTTGCATGTCGTCTGACACTTGTCTTCTGCTTTCTCAGCCTCAGTGCGTGTTTTTTTTTTTTCCCCCGTCTTCGTCCTGCCTCTTTGCGCTTCTTGACTTTTATTCCTTCTCCCTGCATCCCTCCTTTCCGGTTTGTCAGCTTTTTCCTCTGCAAATCCCCCCCTCCTCCTCCTCCTCCCGCCCCCTCTCTCTGTTCTGATTTTCTTTCTCCGCAACTTGCTGCTTTCCCCTCTGTGACATTGCCAGAGCTGCTCACAGGCACACACACGCACACACACACACGACAACGCGCACGGCACGGACGCACACGCACGCGGGCGCTCCCTGGCTGAGATTAGCTGGCCTATTTGAGCTGAGCGACATTGCTCTTAGGGATTGCGCGTGATGATGCATGTGACATATATGTTTGTGTTTGTGTGTGATCGTGTGTGTGCGTACGCGGCGAGGGCCTCCAGTGGTGTGAAGTAGAGGATTTGAGGCAAGCACATTCATGGGACTGCGACTTTAAAGCAAAAATCCATAAATGTCCGCACATACAAATGACTGCGGAGATCGTCCGCTGTTGCCGTCATGAAGTATTTCACTCCCAACAATCCCTCCACAATTTTTTTGACAACTCCGTGAGGATGAGTTCAATCCAGGCACACCAAAGAGAGTTTGGCAGGCTTTCAATATCCGTACATTATGACACTTAATTACAACAGTTGTCCCCAATCGCCAGGCCGCAACCCCGTTCTCGGGCCACTTTGGACTGGGCCACACAGATAAAAGAATTTTTTTTTTTTAATTAATTCACAATATTTTATAAGTTTATGTATTATTCGAGGGTGAAGAAAATTTTTATTTTGACTTCTCTCCGCTATATAAATGCCCCGGTCGCATTATGCATTAAATCTCCAATATCAACCCCAAAATATATATAAAAATATATATATTAAATTAAGAAAAATAATACCTAAAATAAACAAAATTATCTGCCAACAGAAGAAGAAAATTTTACTGGACCAAGATTTTGAAAAATAAGAAAATAATACTTAACCTATATCAATCTTAACGGTCTTGAAATTTGCATTTTTATCATATAAACAAGAAAATATTGTCACTTTTCAAGCTGTAATTTTTACAGCTATTTTCTTTGCATAAACGCCACACAGGAAGGCCACAAGCCCGCTCGAAACCCGCACCTCTGATGTGTGAAGCAAACATGCGAACCCGTCGGCCATAAGAAGGAAAATGAGCTTTGTGAATAAATAATGTGACAAAACTCGAACATCATGAAAAAAATGCTTAAATGTATTCGACAATTCTCTTAAAATATGATTTTTTAAAAATGTGATAGATTTGTTCAACTTTAATTGTTATTATAATTAGTTATTATAGTTAATCACGTGTTAAATCTGAATAAAGAGAAATAGTTTTTAAGCGTTACAGTATTTCAAACTAGCTATTAACACTCAATGCCAAGACTGCAAGTAAGTAATTAGAAGAATTATCTCATCGAACAATTTTATTTTAAGCAAAAAAAAAAAAAAAAAAAATTTAAGTTAAATTTAAGAAAGTATATTTTTCTTCACATTTCATTTCTTGCCGTGTTACACTCAATACATGAGCATACATTTGAAAAAAGTTAATTATCGCGGTGCCGTTGAAGGTGAATTTAATGAGCTCTGGCAAGCTTGTGCATCTTTTTGTCGTATGAAGTGATTTGAAGACTTCAATAAGTTGAAAAGGATGAATAAAGACTCCAGCCGAGTGTTATTCAGGCATCACTGATGAGCATCCTCCCTGTGCGCACCGTCACCGCCACATAAAGTCAAAGATGAGGCTTTTCATAGTTCCACCCGAAGGGACGTTCAACCTTCTGCTGCATTGTGCACGAGACGCGACTCCCAACAGTTGATCCGCACGTCTGTCATCGTGTCAATTGTGACATTTCCACAGAGGCTCTCCCTGCAGATGCCGAGCTGTTTGTACGAGATATTCACAAAGTTTCATCGACCGTCTCCCTCACCCACCTCTGCGTCTCTCCCGCGCACTCGTGTGTGTCATCTGCCGGCATTACCAACATACTGATATTGTGTTTTTATGAGACACTTAAGCGGGACATCATGTTGCTCCAACACGTTGCGGCAGACTTTTATGTGAGTGTTCCCCAAACACAATGGCTACCAGACCGCACAGAAAGTCTGTTTTTTTTTTTTTTTTTTTTTTCTCATTTCATTTCACTGAGAGAATGCCGGATGTCTTCTGTTTTGAAAAATGACAAGCTGGCTCTTTTCGTCACCTCTTCCCCACACTTTAAGAATCTGAACATGACTTTGGAAGAAAACAAAGAGATCCGGTTTCACCATTTGGCCATTTTCCAACTTGACATATTTACAAATATCAATCACATGCTGTTTTTTGGCTCCATGGTGACTGTTTATGGCCAGTTGAAATGCATGGAAAATCAATTTTTCAATTTTTGGACTTGGGAAAATTTCATATAATATTCTTATGTAAGGCAAATTTAAATTTAAGAAGAGAAGAATTTCCTCGACACTATTAGAAATAGTAGCGTGGTGTTGCCTCGGTGACCATGCGCATCAGTCAAAACGCTTGGTTCACAAATCATATTTGAATAAATGCAAACGCCGCTTTCTCATTCTGGTTTGTGTGCATTGGACATCAGGTTTCAGTCGTACAGACACGATCAAAGAAAAGGTTCACACAACTAAGTGACTCAGTAAGCTGAAGTAATATTGGCCATTTTTCAAAGATGATAAAGAATATACGCTTGAGTGTATTTTTGTATTGGTGATCGACATGAGTTGCTGCGTCGTTTGTGTTCAAAAAGCCAGAGGATTTGTTTGCACATCGAAGACATTTTCTCATATGTGTTAGCATTAAGCTAGTGGCCATTTAAAGTGATGTGGTTGTTATAAATATGCATCTAAAATTTGGGAGTGGCAGTAAACAGCTTGAGTCGTCTTTTTTCAGAAATTGGTCACAGCCAAACTGCTTCTTGTTGTAAAGGGAGTTGAGTTCACTGCCACAGTACAGCGCTCGTACCGAAAATTTTTGCTCAACAAAGTCAAAAAAATCACGTATAGCGAAATCTTTAAATCGGGTCACTCGTGTCTCAAGGCACCACTGTGCTCTAGCGTTGATATGCAAAAAATGGTCAAAATAGCCAAAGAGATTCATTGCTTTTTATTTATTCAAAAAACTCAATATAAATTGCGCATAATATGAGTGATGTTGTGCATCCTCGTTTCCTCCAGGTGACGTTATCGTCTACGTGAATGACATCTGTGTGCTGGGTACCACGCACGCCGACGTTGTCAAGCTCTTTCAGTCGGTGCCCATCGGGCAAAGCGTCACCCTGGTGCTCTGCAGGGGCTACCCTCTGCCTTTCGACCCCGAGGACCCCAACGCGGCGGCCAGCAGCTCCATGACACCCATCGGGATGGAGCACCGCCCTCTGGTGGTGAACGGTCGCAGCAGCTACGATCCTTACCTGGAGTATCTGTCGCTGAGCTCCCAGCTGCCCGCTCAGGCGCTGGCGCAGGCCGGCACGTCTCATCCCGGGGACACCCACCTTGACGGCTCCTCGCTGCCGCCCACCACGCCCGGCTCGTCGTCAGCGCTCACGCCGCACGACGACAACGTTTCCATGGCCTCCTCGGGGACGCCGGGTGTTGCCGGGGCGACGGCGCAAGCGGCTGAGTTGCTGACGGTTACCATGGTGAAAGGAGCGGAGGGCTTCGGGTTCACCATTGCTGACAGTCCTACCGGCCAGCGAGTCAAACAGGTCAGCAAGTTGCGGGTAACATTTTATCCAGTGCTCAAGTGATTCTCTACCTGAGTTCGTCACTGCTAGCAGGAAGAATAGGTATAAATCATAGCAATTTCATGAAACAAGTATTAGATTGTAAATTAAGGCCAGAAGAAAAAGTCTTTCTGCCAAAATGAAACTAACTTACCTGAACACTAAACCCGAAGCAATTTTAAAACAGCAGGTAATGAAAATTCAATTTGTTTATGCAAACTATCGAAAGATAAGTCAAACCAAATGAGCTCAGCCTGCAAAGTCTATTAAATTGCACTGAACTCACTCCACTTTCCATTCAGCCCAATCTGCATATTCAAATGAGTTATGATTTGTGACAAGAGCTGCGGTTTTCCACACTGGGCATTAGATAGTACAATAGAAAAAAATATTGCTTTTTTTTTTTTAAAGTCATTATTTATACCATGCTATTTTTAATGGCGTTGGTCCATTTGAAAATAATCCATAAAATACCACAAAATATGAAGTGCTGAATTAAAACGTCGAAACTAAGCAATCATAAAGCAAACACTTCAGGTATAATGGCACTTACAGCACAAAATAATTCCGTTCATCAGAGGCTAACATGAATATGCGGCTCACAGGTGCTGGATCCGGGCTCACAGGCGGCGTCGGGCCTGATCGAGGGCGATCTGATCCTGGAGGTGAACCAGCAACCAGTGGCGGCGGCCGGGCACGGCCGTGTGGTGGAGATGCTCAAAGAGTGCCCCGTCGGAGCTGAAGCGACATTGCTCATTCAGAGGCCGTCAACGGGTGAGAAGTGCATGCTTGCTAACTACCGGATACGGCCAACATAGAGCAAAACCCCCAGAAAATGGAAGAACTTAAATTAGTGTCGTTAAAAGTCAAGGTACTGATTGCATAATCTGAAGTCTGCTCAAAAGTGCTGCTGAAGTGAAAGTGAAAGAAAAAGGTCATCCGAGTACTTGAGGGTGTGGAGTGAAAACATTCTTTTCGTCCTCACCCGTTGGGCAGATGTGTGACCTCTGACTAAGGATTCTTCCACCTGCAGGCTTGTGTGGTATCAAAAGGTCAAAGACTATGCATGGCTACAAGCGGCCATAAAATACGTTTTACTCCAAAGTACATGTCGTGCTTTGGTAAGAAAAGGATCAATTGTCTAAGAGGATGAAGAAAACAAGTCAGTTCAGAGATGTCTCAAAGAAATATGATTTACTGCCATTGACGGCTAAAGACGTCAAAGATCTCTTTTTATTTACTCGGCTGGTAGAGAGTGAGTTAATCTATGTAAGTTAACGTCAATGCATTATTTGTAATACGTCCCTTTTAATATCAAAGTTGGCCTGGTTGACAGTCTCGTCGTAAATGAAAAACTGCTACAAAGTTACCCGCTCATTCTAATGTAATCAATCAATCAAAGTCTCTATCGATAGGCCCAACTTCAGAGTATACAATCTCCAGTCTCGATCTCTGAAGCAAATTCTATTCAAACAAAGACAAAGTTGTTTTTTTTTTTTATTATGCTATCCAAATTATTTTTAAATTACACAATGAAAAAGCCATTATAAAAACCAATATTTCCAAAACGATGCACCTGAGTGCATTCAGCAAACCCTTGACGACAACTGTACCAAAGTAGATGAGAACATAAAACTGAACATCAAGGTTACAAAAGTTTGATTAAGTGTAGTGAATAGAAGCAGACATCACTCCACAAGTGCTCATTGTTAACCCGTCTATGGCGTTTTGCTTTGTTCGCATTAAACTGAACAGGCTTACCAAAAGAAAATCTTTTCGCTGCCAGCCCGCATGTTGCGGTCACATTCTAGCAAGTTCACTTGGACCTCAAATTTCTGCTGGTATGAGGGGGGAAAAAAACGACATAACTTGGGATACTTTGAAGTCAATGTACTACTGTATTTTGCAGCATGTCGTATGGTTTACGATACACTCGTAACTATCGAAAATAAACAGTGATACCGTATAACTGTCTTTACCTCCAAATTAAGAAATTTTATGCCATGACTTGTGTTATTGTTAGTGGAACGAGTGACAAAGGAAGTTTGCCATTCATGTTTTGTCAAATGAAAACCAGTGTGCTAGATAACTTGAAATTAATTTGCGTCTTTGAGCGTGATGATGCCTGCCGATGACACACAGTCTCCACCTGCACCCACTTGACACTTAAAGCAGGTTTTGTTCTTCTTTGTTGCAAGAGATTTCAGACTATGCTGCCGTTCCTTGACACCTGTCACTTGAATTATAATGAGCTGCTCTTGGGCGCGTTTGATTTCCTGCCTATGTTGGGCGATTTAGTACGCCTGTGAAGCCGTAGACGATGCGGGAATGAGTCCTGAAATAGCAGAAGAGAGTTTGATCGAGGCTGCGTTTCCGGCATGAGTGGCCACCTGTGAGCACGCTGAACACTTGTAGAAAGCCTTTTGAGGATTTATTTCATATCTCTCAGGTCCATGTACTAATCGGCTCTTTGTCCTCATTACTAAGAATGTTCAGTGCAATGTGTTGTAACTACTGCCCACTAGTACATTATCAATCATATCAAGGATATTGAATAAATACTTAAGCGGCTTTAAACACAGCATTTTCACTTAAGGGTGTATGTGAGATTGTTTCGGATGTGTGAATGAGAGCCTTTCAGTAAAGTGTGAGAGCGTTTCAGTTTGGCGTGTGAGAGTGATTCATTGTAGTGTGTGAGAATGAGACAATAGTGTTTTGTATGTGTGAGTTTTCACATGTGTGTGATGAGAGTGTTACAGTATACCCTGTATGAATATTTCCATATGTGTGATAGCTTTTCAGTCGAGTGGTGTGAGAGTGCTTCAAATGTGTGTGTGAGAGTTTTTCACTAGGTTGTGTTAGAATGTTTCTGTTGTGTTCAGTAGTATATGTGAGAGCATTTCAGTAGAGTGTGAGAGCATTTGAGTTTGGTGTGTGTGACAGTGATTCATTATAGCGCTGGGAGTGTGTGTTTGCGCATATGTGTGAGAGTGTTACAATATACTCTGTCTGAATATTTCCATATAGGGTGAGAGTTTTCAGTAGTGTTATGTGAGAGTGTTTCACTTGTTTGTGTAAGTGTTTCAGTAGTGTGTGAGAACCTTTCAGTAGGGCACCTGAGAGCGTTTCAGGAGTGTGAGTGAGAATTTTTGGGCGTTTCAGTAGGACGTATGAGAGTATTTCAGGTGTGCGCGTAGGGGAGTTTGAGAGAGCATTTCCCCTGTGTTTCTGAGAATGTGTTAGTAGTGAGTGCAAGATTGTTTCAGGAGTGTGCATGAGAGTGTTTCAGCTGTCCACGTGAGAATGAATCAGTCATCTGAATGAGAGTGTTTCAGAATTGTGTGTGAGAGCCTTGCAGTTGAATGAGTGTGATCAAATAGTGATGAGATTTGTCCCTGGCGGCTTCTCATTCTATCGTGTCACATTTCACATGATTTGATTGTGTGGTCTTTGGCCACGCCTCCATTTTCAAGCCGTTGTTTTTGCCGTTGACAAAGTGGCAGTTAATTTGCATTGTAATGTAAATGATTGCGCAACAATAAGGACGTTTGTGTTTATATTTAATTAGCGATAAAGGCTCTCTTGCTCTCGCATTTAATGAAGTGAAGTGTACAAAGAATCCGAATTGCACAAATGACAAAAGCCTTACACGGCGTGTAGCTGACAGTCAGTCAGCCTGGAGCATGCGCGGCATAATTATTGAGCAGCATGTTGGACTGATGTCAGCAAACTGTGGCCAAATGTAACTCAAGTGATCGTATTGATGTTGTGTGGCGAGTAATAGCATTGGAGTGTGTACCACAGAGTCAAAAGTGTGTGAGATTGTCTGATGGTTGAGCAGCGGAGCAGTCGTCGTGAACGTCCATGACTCGCCAACTGCCACCTGGTGGTGAAGCACCGCCACTGCTGCTGACTCAAATGAACCCACACCGCAAAGAGAAATCCAAGAAATCGAACCAAGAACCTCACAACTATACACTCAAGTCAACCTCTATGCGGTCATTTTTTTTATAATCCCAGCCCTTTTTATTTTTTAATCATTCAACTAATGAATATAAAGTAAGTCATAATTAAGTAGTAGAAATCTGAAAGTAGTTGACAATTTCTGTGCTTAATGATCAAAAGTGACTCTTTTTATATTAAATGAAGTAAAAATATTCCAAAAACGGAGTGTTTAGAATATTTCATGGTTTGTTTTAATTTTTCATTATTTAATTTGCATTAGTCAACACTAAATTCTCCTAAAGTGTAGCAATTAAGTATTTTTACTTTATGAGACTGCTAGTATCTTAAAGATGTCGAGTGAATTTAGCGATAAGTCTCGAAATACATCATACATGTTCAAAGATGAAAATGTGCAAAGACTGAGAACTACAGCGTACTTATCTGTAGAACTGCAGCATTAAATTATAGTTCTCGATTTCAGTTTTCCTGATTTTTGGGGAGGTGGGCGTGGCTAAAACCAGGATCAGTGATGCACCAGTGATGTCGTGAAGCCCCCCTTTTTATGAAACGGCTGCACCTTTGTTCTCAACATCAGTTCTCTGGCACCATTGAGATGTGAAATTCGCTAATTAGCTATTCCTAAGCCTAAAAACAGTGAGCTTGGCTGCTTTAGAGTGCCTTGTTGGCAGCCTTGAGTGTGCACATATCACAGGGAGAACGGCACAAGAGGGAGGTAAAAGGAAAAAAAAAAATGAGTCTATGCAATGACATTATTGGAAAAGCCCCCGCGGCGAACTGGTGGGCATATTTTCGTCGCTCAAATGTATGGTGATGTGTAAGCGTAAAAAAAACCAAAAACTTGAATTTAAACCAAAATATATGCATTGAATTATCGTGATCGATTGTGATCCCCATGTCGGATTGTTTGCCTTTTGACCGAGGTCCGTGCTCTGTTGAATGACATTCGAGCTCAGAGCTGTATTGGAATGCACTCAAACATGCCCGTGCCCCCGAAGGAGGCCATTTCCTCCTCTGGCCTTACCAATGTTTTGCAGCTCTCAAACAAGGGAGGAGAACAAGCCCACAGGGACTATCAGCCTGACACACCAGGAAGTGTTGTGACAGGATTGTACGCTACGTGTGTCTCTCCCCTCTATTCGGGATGAAACGGAGGACGCGCTCTTTGAAAGTGGGGATGTCAAACTCATTTTCGTGGCTTGCCTCATCATAGTTAGGATTGGCGCGGTGAAACCACACAAGTTTAATCTTGAAAATGTTCAGCGTGTATGTTGATTTTGAGTTTATAGTTTGAGTGCACAAAAGGCGGAGGTCACCCACCAACCACCACGCCACGTTGGACTGGGCCGTCCAGATGAAAGAAAAAAAATTGCAGTACTTCTTGTCTATTTATTATCAGAGGCTAATAAATATCTTATTTTGAAAAGTGACAGGCTGCTCTCCGTTACATCCACGTGCGATGGAATTGTGACGAGGCAAAATAAAATGAAAGAAATATTGAAAAATCGAAATCATTTTTTAAGTCAAAGCATGTCACATAAAGAAAAAGTTTTGGATCAAATCATTTTACAAAGAGGAAAACAATTTTGTTGAGATTTACTTGTCATTACCTTTTTTTTTTCATATCATAGGAGGAAATAAAGTGATATGAAAAGTTCTAAATGCAAGAAAAATTGTGTTTCCCTCAAAAATAAAAAAAATACTAAAAATGAGCAAACCTGCTCAAGAATTAACGAAACCTAACTGAATTTGAAAATGAAAACAAAAAAAAATGTGGCAAACTTTCAAATTATGTCACACACAATCAAGCTCAAATGTGAACATCCTGCATTCTTATGCAATTGTATTTATTCATCATTCGATTATTCGTGTCTCTAGAAGAAACCAAACTCAGACAAACAACACAAATGACGTCTTTGTGCGTTTGACAGAAGACAGTCGATTTTGGAACTGTATTTTGTTGATTGTTTCTAAAGTGTTTGCCGACTGCGCATGATGTCTAACGGTTCCAATGTGCAAATAAAAGTGAAGCACCTGTTTGAAAATGTCTTGCCAGTTGATTTAGCGGAGGAAACGCAACATAAAATATGCGGCTCGGCTATAATGGCCCTCTCAAGGAAACCGAAACCACGATGTGGCCCGCGACCAAAATGAGTTTGACGTCCCCATTGCAGAATATTTTCAAGTGCGAGCCGCGGCCATTAACGGAACACAGACAAGGTGTCAGACCTGCACTGCGTGCATTTGTCGGGAATGCTTTTTGGCCTTCCCCGCGGCGGGCTCTCTTCCAGATCTCCGCTGAGCTCCGTCCCTTGACATTCCGGCTTGAAGCCGATCCAACCGCAAGCGAGAGACAGACTCTCCCGGGCGCCAAACGAGGGCGAGGATCTCGGCGGGCGGAAACCAAGCCGCACGGGCCAAAAGCGGTCGGCGGGGAAGCGAGCGCCGTCCAGAAGTCAGCGGGCTGGGTTTGACGCGTCAAAAGAAGCTCGTTTAGAATTCTAACCGTGAGAGCGCCACATATCCGGCGCATATGCTGATGAATTTGATTAGCATTTAAATGCCACGTGTGAGGATGACGATGACGGCCCATTTAAATATGAGTGGACAATTGCCGTGTGGAGACGGCTAATTTCCTTCCTTGTCACATTAAGGACATTTTACTATGAATTTGCTATTAGAAATCCTTTGAGGCTTTTTCTTGATCGCGTATTCTTTGGAGGAGGTGCTTCTTAGTCCTCTAACCTCACAAATGATCAGTTGTGAGGTCCGCCTTGGATATTCAGTGCACATGGCCCAGATGTCATTTTTGTGTCATCCACAGTGACACATATACAGAACGTTGCCCAAAATATTTTTAACACAAGCAGGGTCAAATGTTAAGAGTTTAATACAATATAAATGAAATTGATGTAGTAGCAATCATCGCTGTTTTGTAAAAAAAAAATAAAAAATGTCCGTTTGTCATATGTCAAAAAATAAAAATGCTAAAAATATGTACGTTTTTCACAGAACAACGACAGAATTGTAAGATATTTTACTAATAAGTGTAAAATTACAAAAAATTATTAAAACATGAATTAAAGTGGGCTGGTTTGAGAAATGAACCTCCCTTAATCCAGTCATGTCATTGACATATTGTTAAAAAAAAATGGAAATTTAGACAAATTGTTCTGGAAGTGGATTTCTCGAGGTTGCCAGAACTGTGATTTTTGCGTCCTTTTTATTTATTCATTATTATTACCATGTTTGTTTGAATTTCTGAACCTCAGTGTATTTCTTCTTTTGTCTGAAAATGGGCTCGGACACACAATTTCTGGTGGTTAGGAATCAGCTGTCAGCACTCCCTTAGTGCGACCAAACTTTGCCCTGTGAGCTGAGGATCAAGAGAGCGTATGTCGTGTCAAGACGGAACTTTGAGCAAAGAGGAAATGATAGTTAAAAAAATATATATAAAAAAATATATATATATTTATATATTTATTTATATATATATATATATATATATATATATGTATATATTTATTTATATATATATATTTATATATATTTTTTATTTTTTATTTTTTTTATTTAAATTCATTTTATTTAAATTAATTTTATTTAAATGAATTAATTAATTTATTTTTTAATTGCATTGATACATTTTCTGCAAGGATCCTTCATGCTCGCATTAACATGACTTTTTCGTCCAAATTGCTCCAAAATTCTTGTTGGCCTTTCTATGAGGAACACGTCATTTCATTCACGTATCGCAAACATGTTGATACTAGAGAGGCGTTGCATGTAGTACATCTCCCGTGTGTGTACAATGTATGTATTTGGGTCTCAGCATTACAGGCAGTACTGCTCGCCTCCTTTGATTGCGCGCTGTCGCAGGGGAGCTGTGCCGATGAGAACTGGAGTGCTCCCCACTTCCTACACACACACACACGAAATACTGTATATGTGTGTGTGTGTGTGTGTGCAGTTGAGAGGTGGGGGTTCTGTGCCTTCGCCCGCAGCTAATGATGTAATTATGTTGAGAACAAATGCAACAGCGGCGCGCATTAGGGAGCCTCTCACAAACAGTCAAAACAGAGAAATGGAAAATCCAGCTTTGCTCTACATATTAAGACAAGACGTATGTACACGTTTTCTTATTGCAACATTTTTCGCCCTTCAACTACTTGAACGTTTCTCTCGTGATTCATACCAACTTGGAACATATTCCAGGCTATTATTTTTCTCATTCCTAGCATTCTGAGGTTTTCACCCCAGAAATCGCCATTCGTTCCCAATGGCTAATTAAAAAAAAAATGTTCTGCTCATTCATTTGAATTTGGGATTAAGTTCCAATATTTCCAGAATTTCCGCCGAGCAAAAATTCCACATTGAAGACAATTTCACACTCGGGGGTTCTTATTCAACCATTTTTTGTCCTTCATCGTGTAACTTTACAATCTAAATCTTTTTTACACAATATTATAACTTTAATCTCTTTTTGGGGGGAAAGTTATTTCTTTTTTTATTGATTTGACTTTTTGCTTGTGAAACTCCACCTTTCTTCTCACTATTCCGTGATTTGACTTTTCTAAATATGCTGATCAAAACTATTTGTGTATTTTAAAAAATGGAAGCTAAACTCACAAGATCTCAGCCTTTCTCCAAACACATAAGGCCTATTTCTCTCAAATATTCACATCATCAACTTCATAAAAACGCCTTTTATTGTAGGCACCTTCTAACATTGTCTGTCTTTCTTCCGTAGGCCACATCTCTCCATGGAAGGCCTCCAAACAGGTACGACGCATGTTTACGTGATGTTTGCATGTGGCATCTTGCAGTCATGAAACAAGTTAGCGCTCCAAAAATCTGCGCTGCGTCAGAGTTGTTTGAGGTCTCGCTTTATTATGAAAGGAGGAGGCGTCTTCAATTTGCACGCCACTCTTCAGATTTCATCCTGCAGCAGCCTCTGCAATCACAAGCCATTCAGAGCACCAACGCGGAATATTTAGCCGTGATGAATGTCTTCTCTGTGGATATTGATTCGATTCATTATCGTATCTGCTCGCGGGCCAAGCGGCTGTTTGTCTTCGCGGCATAATTGAGTGAGTGAAGCTAAATGCATAACGCGCACTTTAAGAGTGACATGATTCCTTGAGTGGCAATCGTCCGTCATCGAGACGAGCTGTCTGGCTTTGACGTTTTTTGCACTTTCTTCACATTCTTGGCTTTGGACTTGACTTGAACTTATTTGACTCGCCATTTGCAGGCAGACCATTTATCATTCGTGAAGTCCTTGTTTGTCCTCGTGTTGACTTCAAGATTGTATCGCTTTGTCACTTTTTGTGGGAAACTTCATAAACTCACCTGGAACTTTATTACTGTAGGCAGCTGCGCACCCGTTCGCGTGTCACATTGATGAATGAAAAACTGTTGTTGGGCATTTTTTTTTCTTTCTGTGGAGCCCAAATGATTGAGAAACTTTGACACTTTGCTCCGCGCACATTAGAAGCCATGGGCAATATAAAAAAAAATATATATATATATATATATATATATATATATTATGAAAAATTATATATATATTTATATAAATATATATATTATGAAAAATTATATATATATATATTTTTTTATTTTATTTTATTATTATTTTTTTTGCATAATCCATCCGTGTTACATAGCTGCTTCAGATTTGTGCCAATAAAAATTAAATAGTCAGACTTCATTAAAGTACACTTTTTTTTTCAGCCATGAAAAAAAATAAAAATACTGTCAGATCTTGACACATAAAATTGAGCATTAATATGTTCTTAAGGGCATGATTTTATACAGTAATTCTGTGTTTTGTTTTATTTTTTTAAATTATAATGTCAGAAATAAATTCTTTTATTGGAATGCGCAGGTGGTAGACAAAGTTGAAGATGTTTTCTCGCGAGCTGATTGCCAAATCGCTCTTCTCAGCTATTAAGCAACCACTGTGCCAAACAAGCGTTATGAATCAATAAATCGTGAAAATAATCATCAGGGTTGTAATGCAACATGATTGGTTTCAATTGCTTGATCATAAAGATGATAATCAGCACATTGAAAAAATATTTATATGAAGATCATCTTTAATTGCTCCAGGGAATTTTATATGCTTATGTGTTCAAAATATATATTTTATATATTTTTTGTTTCTTTCTTTTAATTGACCTCTATCCAAAAATTTAGCTCATAACAAAATAATAAAATATAATCGACTCCACAGACACTTATTAGGTGCCCTTGTGAAATGTTGACAGATCCTGTCTTTTAATCAGAATGAATTGCAACTTCTGCCATTTGCAATGAATTTTCCAATTGTTTCACAAATAAAATCATTAAATTTGTATTTTTTAATTATTTCCAATAACTCAAACATCCAGTTCTAATGAGAGGAATTAATTCGAATAAAATAATAAACCAACTTTTAGGAATTCGGGTAAATCAGTTCACTAATTATTATCGATAATTTAAGTGCTGGGTGGGAAGAACTACCAAATAATGAAATGATCCATATTTTTCTATGTCAAATTCAATTTTCTTTGATTGCGATTGTCGAGCAACCATTCAGGGTGTACCCCACCCACAGTCCAGAAACAGTTAGGATCGACTCCAGCACGCCCGCGACCCTCACAAGGTCGAAGCAGTTCAGATAATGCACATAATGAATGGCTGTTTTTTTGTTTTGTTTTTTGCAGTTACACGACCAATGGGACCCGCACGGAAGCCCTCAGGCAAACCTGTCAGGTCCCGTCCTGCCTCCGGGCACGCCCTTCCCCAACCAGCCTCAACACCGCACATCCGTGCCGGATTCTACCGAAGGCTTCGACCTGAACAAGCCGGATCCCTACGACCTTTACGAGAAGTCTAGGGCTATCTACGAGAGCCGACGTGAGTTTGTTTGCGTCAGTGTGTCATGGGTGATGGTGTTCTTAAAAAAATAAATAAATAAATAAATTATATAATTTTTTGCAATATCGCGTAATCATATATTTTAATTTAATGTGTATGACAATCCACACTTTTTAAGAGATATTTTACTCGTCATATCGTCCTGTATATTTTCTGTGTGACATGGAGCTCATTTTTTTCCTCTCCCTCTTAAATGACTTAGTAACAGCTTTGCATGAATCTTGAGCGACAACTTCAGACCATATTTATGACTATTTTGGTATATGACAGGGTTATAACAGTTTCTGATTTTTAATTGTGGTTAGTTAAAAAAAAATTCAACCTTGTTTTTTAAATGTAGTTAGTTTGACTTAGTTTTTAGAGCCGTCTGTTTTATTTTTTTCTAGAATGGTTTATTTTAGTTTATTTTCTATTAGTTTTAGTATGATTAATTATTTTTTTTAATAAGAGCTATTGGGTGTTTAAAATAATATTTAGGAATGACTTTTACAACACCTAATGTTAGATTTTGTGTCAAGCCAACCATAACTTACATTACAATTGCATGTTTCTATATTTCATGCATGGATTTCCTGGAAAAAAAAAAATGTCTTCCAATTCTTGAATGCCAAAGCTGGCAAAAGAAAGAGCTGTAAGCTATAACGCTGACATGTATGCATCAGGTCCGGAATTCGAAGAGGTGGAGGTGCACCTGCTGAGGGAGAAGACCGGCTTCGGCTTCCGCATCCTGGGGGGAGACGAGGCCGTGCAGGCTGTGAGTCCGGACGCCCGTGACAAGGCTCGTATGGGACGGGCTGGACCTCACGCTTACTTATTAACCTTCACACGCCGTCTTGACGCCGACCTAACGTCACGCTTCATGAGCACTCACTGGCCATTTAACTCATTCAATACCATTGACGGATAAATACGTCAAAATCCATTTTCTTTATTGGGCTGGTCGTGAATGAGTTAAGCACTTTCAAGTCGACCTTTCCACAAATAAGGATGCCCAGCTGGCGACCAATCCAGGGTGCACTCCGCCTTTTACCCAATTTAGCTGGGATAGGTTCCAAGTTATCCACCTCCCCAATTAATAATTAATTGTCGATCATATAAATCGAGAATATCCTGCGGTTAATGAGGACACTCACTAGGGAAAAATAATCAATTCATGTGAGGTGCAGGTCAAGAGAGAATTTTGAGGCCTTCTTTTATGTACTTGGTGATTTTGTTCATCAGTGAAATTTGTCTTTGTGGTGTGTTGAATTTACTCAAATCAATGTTCACGTTATAGTGACTTGAATATTTCAGGGAAATGTTTCTGACAAAATTGTAGCAAGCCCTGAATATCCCTCTCTAACAGTGTCAATCAAAATGGAGCATTGCTGTCTATGTAAAGGCAGAATTCTTAATTATGGTGTGCCTAATAAAGTGGCCGGTGATTATGGTTACACTCACATACACGCGCACACAAAAAAAAGTAATAACACGATAACAAGTGTTCAACCCATCAAAGTTTCCAAGGGCATTCGCTTCTCCGCCTTTCTGTCACGCCTACAGTATCTCTGCATGTTGGTTGTAATCTGCTGATGACGGTCTGAAAGGAATAGAAAACAACAAAGTTTATAAGGCCGTTTGCATGAGCGATGCAGAATGAGTGGAAAGTGGCACAGAAAGAAAGGGAAGCCCAATATCCCAAACTTTTTGGAGTAGTGGCTTGGCTGAAGTGCAGATACCTGAAAAATTGACTTAAAATATTTTTACTTCCCACCGCTGACATTCACTAATTGCCTCCCATACTGAATAACGCCTTACTAACGAGCAATCTTGCCGTGTCTTTCGTTACTAATGTCCACTTTGTCTCCGAACAGATTGTGATCGGCGCCATTATCGAGAACACGCCCGCCGAGCGCGACGGCCGACTCCGGCCGGGGGACGAGCTCATCTCGGTGGATAAAAACGTGGTCGCCGGGAAGCCGCACAAGTACGTCATCGACTTGATGCACGCCGCCGCTCGCAACGGTCAAGTCAGCTTGACTGTCAGGAGGAGGCTGCACATGCCCGGTGAGGAGGGGGACAAACTTTTAGGGGATTTTTAATAACGGATTGTGTTTAAATGGGCATTGGGTCCTTGGAAAAAAAGCTTTTCTCTGAATCCGTAAAGCCGCGCACACAGCTTACTCGGTTTGTTCCCTCCAGGGGAAGCGTGCCCCGTAAACGGCCGCAGCCCCAGCCTGGTGTCCACTCAGCACAGCTCTCCCCGCAATGACGGCGCGCCTCCAGGCCCCGCCGCAGTTGCCGTGGCGGCGGAGGGCTCGGCCCTGCACACCAGCGACGTGCTCATTCACCGCAAGGAGAACGAAGGCTTCGGTTTCGTCATCATCAGCTCCCTCAACAGGCCGGAGAACGCCGCCGTCATCAGTAAGTTGATTTACGTAACAACCGATCTAAAGGCTGACCGAGAGTGGTGTCGGCACGAACTGGCATTCGTAATATTTCAAACCAAATAAAACCTGTCTGTTTCACATGAAACATAGCGGTAACATTTTAGTCATATTTATGTTATTACCAGAGCTGTGCACTTGACCCTTTTTTGCCGGTCACTCCCCCACCCTCTGGCGACAATCTCTGTATCGTTCCAAACACGACCTTCCAGCCTTATTCATGAAAATTGTCGGCCACCGACCACGTTAAAATTTTATTTATTATTGTTTTTTTTATATATATATTATCTACTATATATTGATGTTATTATATAATTGAGCAATAGTGACTTACAAATCTTATCTTACCTCCCGTTGTTTTCTTTTTAACATACCGTACTTGTTTGCTTCTCGTTCTTCCAGCCGTGCCCCATAAAATTGGACGTATAATCGAGGGCAGCCCCGCGGACCGATGCGGCAAACTAAAAGTGGGCGACCGGATCTTGGCGGTGAACGGCCAGTCCATCATCAGCATGCCGCATGCCGACATTGTCAAGCTCATCAAAGACGCCGGCCTCACGGTCACGCTGCACATCATACCAGAAGAAGGCAAGTGCGCGGCGTCGTGTGTGGCGCTCCAAAACAGTTTTTTATTTGGGTGATAAGTGGACAACATAGTCCACTCGATTCGCAGAACGGCCCTTCACCTCATGTGATTTTCTGCCTCCCCCGCAGGCTCCCAGTCTGGTCCCGGCTCAGAGAAGCAGAGCCCCATGACCCAGAAACATGGCAACCAGCCCAACCCCGCAGCCCTGACGAGTCAAGGCGGCGTCCAGCTGCCTGCTCAGGCGGCTCCTCCGCCGGGTCAAATGGCCCTTCAGACGGGCCAAGCGTCCATCCAGCCTCCTCAGACACCAGCTCAGACTGGCCAAATTCTCATTTGTCCTCCGGCATCATCAGCATCGCACCCGGCGCCGGCCGGAACGCAGCAGAGTCCCGTCAGCCATCCTTCTGGACCGCCGCCACAGCTCTACCTACACGACGGAAGGTATGATGGGGTCAGACAAGCAGAAAGTTGGATGGATGGATGTTGGATAGATTGACTGGGTGTGGTGGGGGGGGGGGCAATATCACAAACAGAGATTTTTATGAATAAGGCCGGAGGGTCGAGGACTTTTGGGTACAGAGATAGCAGCCGGAGGGCGGGGGACTGACCGGCAAAAAAGGGTCAAGTGCCCAGCTCTGATGTGGACACGAGTACATGAACCTTAAGCCAGCTTTTGAACAACTGCTACACCAATAAAAACCTTTACCGATAAAATCTCCACTGTCGAGGTCTTGAGTGTACCAGTATGGTCTTGCAGTAAGTTCTCAACTCTCTCTTTTAACGTTGCCGAGTTCCACTTCTCGGCTCATCTTGTCGGTGCCACTGAATAATTCACCTCGAGGTATCGTTTGTATAATGCACGAATCCAAGCAATCAGTGAGTTGTGTGTGAGTGGGTGTGTGTGTGTGTGTGTGTGTGTGCGCGCTATGTGCGTACACACTCTGGAGTAGCACTCCGACCCAGCTGTGGCTTTCTACCCATTTTACAACTGAGAGCTTGATGAAAGTTTCAAAAGCTTTTTTTAGTGACCCGTGCTTCTCACACACACACGCACGCGCACGCACCCACACACAAGCCACAATGGGGACGCAGCCTGCACGTGACCAAGGAGCGCCAAACACAGTTCCTCCTCATTTTTTTGATAAGACATTTCAAATATATGCTGATGGATGCCATTTTTTCGAGTCGTGTCATGCGTAATAATCATAGATATTCGCCAGTGGCAAGTGCCGTGCCCATTTGGCAGCCATGTTGGCAGGGGCAACTTTCCCATTAAAGGCAATGCATGGAAGGAAATAATTGGTAAATTGTCATCTTCATGATATGCCAAAGCGTGTGCTATCTATAAATCCCATTCTGGGAATAAAACAATGATCATTTTTCTCAAAAATATTCCTATAAATACAAAAATCAACAAAACTGATCATTTTGCACTGATTTTTTTTTTCCCCCAGAGCAACTGTATTTATGTCAATTCTCCCATTTTGTCTGAAATTTTTTGACTCACTCCATCCCGTGTCACCACGTACACACTGTCCTCCAAACAAAAGTCTCTCAGATTGTGTTACTTTTTCCCTCCTCACAGGTCAGAGGTTAAAGCCAGACAGGATGTGAAACCTGACTTCCGCCATCCTCCGTTCACTGATTACAGGCAACCACCCGTAGACTACCGGCACCCGCCGGTGACTGATTACCGGCAGCCGCCGACGCTGGACTACCGACACCCGCCCGGCCTGTTGGACTTCAGACAGCACACGGCGGCTGCTCAGTTCCCGCTGGGGATCGCTGCAGAGTTTCGAGCACAGGTATCATCATCACGACCGTGGATAGAAACAAAAATGAGACCAAGATAAATCTTTTGAAAACTTTTTCTAGCATTCATGTGACATAGAACTTCTACAAGTTAATCGGGAAAAAAAAGCTTTTATAACGGGAGAGTCAAATAATGTGGTTGCACAAGTGTGCACACCCTCTTGGAACTGGGGAAGTTGCTGTGTTCAGAATGAGCCAATTACTTTCAAACACAACATGTTGCACCTGCTTCGCTTTTACTGTTTTTTTGTTGTTTTTTTTTAGATTCCCCCTCTGCAGGATTTTGATTACTTCACAGTGGAGCTGGAGAAAAGCTCCAAAGGTTTCGGTTTCAGCATCCGTGGAGGCCGAGAGTACAAGATGGACCTGTTTGTGTTGCGCCTCGCAGAGGACGGTCCCGCCATTCGGAACGGGAGGATGAGGGTGAGCATGCAGATGCAAAGTGGTGTCCCTGAAATAGATTTTATGTTTCTCAGTTAGCATAACATGACAAATATGACATAATAAATATGTAATAAACAAATTGTGGACCCCTACATATTCGCAATTCACAATTTTGGGATTTTTTTTTTATTTTTTATGCTCAATCCCTCATTTTTTTCCAACCCAATCATATCATTTTTTTTTTCAGTTTTATTTTCCATGACATTTATAAGGGTGTATTAAGGATTTGCAGATTTTCACTATTCAGGATCGGATTTATCCCTGAAAATCCTCATATAATACACACCCACTAAAATGCATTGTTTATGAGATTTTTTTTTTATTTGCAACAAACCTTTTATTGTTGAGTTAGGATAGTGGATTTTTTTTTCTTACAAGCATTGAGAAATTTACGATGAAAAATTAAATATAATAAGAGCACACAGTACAAGGAGCTATGTGCCCCCCCCCCCCACCCGAGTAGCACGAATGCAAAAGTCTGGGCCCCCTCAGCACATAAATTGCCCATCCGTGAGCTATCGCATTTTTCACCTTTTCATGATTCGCTCTATGATTAATTATGAAGAGCAGGTGTTCCTAATGAAGTGTCTGCATTGCGTGTATGTTGGGTATGCAATTCTGTATTGCAATTGATGTTTAGTCTTTATGTATTTTTTTTTTTAATCATTTATATCAACAGTGGCCAATGCTTGTCTATCATTTAATGTTTCAATAAAGTTGCTGGAATTAAAGTGACACCTTTCAATTTACGTATACAATATGACCGAGGTTATCGCCGTGTGTGTGATATTCAGGTGGGGGATCAAATCATCGAGATTAACGGGGACAGCACTCGGGACATGACTCACGCCCGAGCCATCGAACTCATCAAGGCGGGCGGCCGGAGGGTCCGACTTCTTCTTAAGAGAGGCACGGGACAGGTGCCGGAATACGGTGGGTCTTCTTTCAAATCTTCCCATCTTGTCTCTTACTCATGACTCTTACTTACTTTTACACTTCTCCCAAAGGTTTTCGGATAGTGGGTCTTTTGGCAATTTCAGCGAGAATCTAAAATCCAATCTGGCTTTTACTGGTGGACTTAATTTGACCTTAAAAACTTTTGACACGTTTCAGTACTTGCTGTTCGTCCAACAAGGATCTCAACGGCAACATTTAAGTGTTTGAAACGACTTTCATGCCTTTCTGTGACTCTTCCAGCTGTTGATACTTTCCCTCTGAGAAAGTCCTGTTCGAAGCCTCACACCAAAATGTTCAGTCAAACCATATCGTTTTGTCTAACGTCTGCTAGCTTAATGCTAACGTATGATGTGAGACAATCCATACACGAGCTAACGGAAATTAATGTTGAGTTTGCTGTAATTAAATATCTTAGTGTGTCCATGTGTGTGTGTGTGCGTCAATTTGACACCGAATGAAAACGGAACACAACATTGTATGCTTTAACAACCATATTTTATCCAACAAAAGCCTGATAGCTCAATGCTAACAAACGTGAAACGCCATAGACTTGCTAACAGAAGCGTTAGCATCCATTTAAATTCTTCACCTGCTTACAACTGAGATAGAGACTGGAAGAGTCACAGAAAGCCATCGAAGTAGACCTGTTTGTGGATCGAAACATCTGTTGTGAATTTTGCCATTCAGCTCGTGCAAAAGTTTGGAGAAGGTTCAAATGAAATTCACTGAAAGCTGACCCTCCTGAAATTGGGAGTAGTGTGTATCCAAAGGCGCTTTTTAGTCCACAGCACATTAACAAGCATATTAACCATGATGTTTCTCTTCATATGTGGCTCGGTGGTCTTCTGCTTGTCATTAATTGTGTCTCTCTCTGTAACATGTTTACGCTTGAAGTCAAACGATTGTAGGCTTTTACTTGCCTTCCCTCAGGAATGGTACCTTCCAACCTGTCCATGTGCATGAAAGGTGACACACTAAGCTCCCCTTATTTCTTCCTAATGGGCCACTCTAAAGACACGGTTTGTGCAAAACTGCATGTCTTCTCTTTTCTTCTCTTCTTGTCGCCATGTTGATCCATGTGATGATGCTGTGTGTGTGTGTGTGTGTGTGTGTGTGTGTGTGTGTTGGCATGATCATGTGGTAATGCATGGACAATGACGTGCGTGCGTGTGTGCGCTTGTTGGTGAAAGAACATGTTTTCAAAATTGTTTCACCTCTCCAACTGAAACATTTAAAGAAAGTATCCCCGGTAGCGCCGGTTCTCTCTCAGTTGCTGTCAAGAAATGGGAAGACTCGCTTGCATAGTTCTCCAATTACGGTGGAAAGTCCGTCTTAAATTGGCGCCTAGTTGATGAAAAACGTGTTTGACGAACTTGCTTGGTTTGCAGTACACAAATATATTTATGGCAGTAAATTATTTAATTCTGCTGCATGTCTTCCTGTAAGCCTCGTTGCTGTCCAGCATGTCACGTGGTCATAAATTGAAGGTGTGCAACTCTAAATTCAGACTTGCCTGTATGTTGGAAAACGGCAAAAAAAATGATTGCTTAAAAAATTTCAAATGTGTGATTTTCATGTCTCCTCCTCTGTGATCGTCCCATTAATACTTTCTCATCTTCAACAGACTGTGTCGGCCCCTGGGATTCCCTTTCTACAATCCACTCTACCCTGCCGGAAGTGACCCTCGAACCCCACCAGAGTCCGTTGCCTCCATCCCATCCGGCCTCATCCCTGGATTCCCCTCATCAGCTCCCTCTAGAGGCCGCAGCGTGCATGGCGGCGGACAAAGCTCCACAGGTGACGGACCACGGCTCCTCGGCTCGAGGGGCCGCAGGTGGCAGGTCCACCCAGCAGAAGTGCATGATCCGGGGGCAGGGAGGGGAGGCCGAGTGCGGGCCGGGCCCCGGGCAGCCTCGGGTTTTGCCCGCCAAAGCCGTCCCGGGGAGGCCGAGGGACGCTTGCTCCCCCTGCTGTGACAGAAAGAGGGCGGGCGCGCTGTGGCCGTGGGACCCTTACGTGAGCGTCACTCCCAACGGGGCCTCTCTGGCCGGCGGAGACGCCCACGCCAGCCTCCAGGAGAGGCTGCTGTCCAGAGGGGTTTACCCCAGAGAGGAGGAGCGTTCCGGGGGCCGCGCGAAAAGCGCCGAGGAGCCCCCCGCCAGGAGAGCCGCCGTCACCTCACCGGGGCCCTGGAACATCCCCGGGCCGGATAAACTGACCGGCACCCTGAGGTCCTGGACGTCCACTGTCAGCAGGTAGACCAGATCGGCTTTTTTGTCCGCCCCGACCCACCGCCGTTTATCCTCCTTCATCCGCTCCTCAAGTCGTAATCAGATGTTGCTTTACTAGAGGATTATTACACCCGCCACCTTAAAAACCTGATCAACTCTCACACATGTAACATAGCGTGAGGAGACCGATGATGTGCACCAAAAGACTCAACTGTTTTCTCATTGGAGACAGAAAACCGTCTAGAGCAGTGTTTCCCAACCTTTATTGACAAAATGCATGAGACAAATAGTAACTGACCCCCCAATAACATTTTTGCAGTTGCCGATATCAATTGTTAAAACCGTCAATATGTGACACACCGGGATCCCAAAACACTTGAATATCATTTTGAAACTCTTTTACCCTTCGAAATTAAGACTCTCTGTCATTTCCACTAACAACCCAGGCTAAACTTAGCTCCTCCCCAATATACAGGACAAAGCTTGCCTCTCAGTGATGCATCACTTTAACATCATTTCTTGGTGCCAATTAATGTTCCCCCGCTATATCGCGGCTCATTGTTTGGAGCCCTCCTGGTCAACATTTTTTTTTTAAACATACATTTTTTTAATCAGAGATGCAAAGTAATGTTTTCTAGATTTTTTTTTTTTTTTTGCGCTGATTCTGCAATCCACTTACACGACCCAAAAGGATATCAAATTGCCTTTCGAGGTCACAAGCTGTCTCTGGCTAATGGGAGCTCTTGCTCTCACTTCAACATAATTGCTTGGCACCAAGATGCCACACGGTGGTGCCAAATCACTACTTTTATATTAGTCCTGCTTTTGTCCTGAGCGTAAAAACAGCAATTTTTTGTTTTCAATGGGGGGGGGGGGGTGGAGGTTTGGCTACAAACAAACAAATAAATAAAAATAAAATGTTGAATTTGGGAATATGCAGGCAAACACTTTCATTTTCAGACCAATAAAGTGAAATTTGGCACTGGTTGGGAATCGCTGGTCTAGAAGTCCGTCCAGTATTACTCCTCACATGCCTAACAAATATATACTGTAAATGTAAAGATGTCAAAAATGTGTACATTTGTTGTTGTAAAAAGAGGATGAAAAAAAAAAACACTCCAGGACGTGATTATTTAGGATGCGGTTGTCGTATCCCAGGCCTTGATTATGACTACATATCAACGACACGTCGACAAAATGACGACCCGTGCACGGGACTCCCAAAACGTGAACGAGGACCTTTTTTGTTCTCTCTTTTTTTTTTTTTTTTTCATGACAGCAGGCCTGGTAAGAAGAAGTCACACTACTACACTGAGTTATGTACGCAAGTATACGTTAACCATTGTGCAGTGTTGTCAAACTCATGCTTGGCGATTTCTTTATTTTCTTTTTTTAACTGTACTATATCCTTGATATTCATCCTAAGGTCCATGCACTAGTATGCTCTTTGTCCTCACTGCAAGACGAGTCAGGGCACAGCAAGAACCATCTTACTGGCATTGTTTTTTATTCCACTACTACCGATTCAATCTGATTGGTCAACTACTCTGCTTCACTACTAGGAAAAGTAGTTGCCAAGTGTCATGCACTAGTAACCTTCTTATTAAGGATATGAATAAGTGTGCTTAATGGCTTTTAAAGGCGTGAAGAGCACTTCTTACATAGTCGTGATTATCAACTTAAGGTCCAATGCTCGTAACAGGAGGTATTTTTTTTTTTTGTTTTGTTTTTTTTTTACACTGTGTATGACGTTTCTGGACACGAGTACGACAACTTTGGCTTGCTAGTTGGATAACTACATGCTACGAGTGAGACAAGTGTGCCCAGTTGACATCTGTGCACTCGTGACGGGAAAATGAAGTTTCAAATTTGCTTCATGAACCAGTTGTTGTATTTTTGAGTCCTGTAGATGGCACTGTTGGTTTAAATAACGGGTTTAAAAAATGGCGAGTGAGTGTGCTTTCAGAGAATGTCATCGACTGGAATCCAAAATAACTGCAATTGGTTCATGAAACTGATTTGAGGCTTCATTTAGCCATCACGACTGTGTGCTACTAGTGAAGCACTAGATATTAACTGCTTTATATCAGAAGAGTGTTAGAGTAGTGTGTAATTGCATACTAGTAACATTGTTTGAGTATTTGAATCTAGCATGCAAAACATGTTTCAAGTTGTGGAAAAAAAAAAAAAACATTCGTTCGCAAGACGGTTGTTTAAGTGTCCCTTAGGTGTTCGACAAAATGTGTGTACTAGTACACTGACCTTAAGACGGATATCAAGGATATACACTAAAAGCTCAAAGGACTTTTCCTACATCTTCTTTTGCAAAAGCCTTTGAACTGTTCTACGTGTGCCACATCACTGTGGGAGCGAGGCATCAATGTGAGGAAGATGACCACGATGAGGAGGGGGGCGGAGTGCCTTAGTCAAAACCCACGCAGACAATTTGGGGACGCACGACATGGGCGAACGTGCGCACACACACACATATCAGCCTGGTGGTTGCGTTGGAACACGGGCCTGTAGCATTGCTGCTCATCATAATCGTGATGCTGGGGATGCAAACGTATGTCAATAGGTTTTAGTAAGAAAAAAAAAAAGAGAGGTAAAAGTGCTGATTTTACTCCTTAAAGTCAACTACAAAATTTACGCACAGTGTTGGAAAGTGTGCAAGAGTAATAATGTACAAATGAATTATTACTCTCAATTATATCCAATACCAATATTGATTACTTGGCACTCTACATACAAAGATCATTCAAGATAGAACTCTATCGATGTACTAATATTGATAACCAGGAAAGAAATTTAAAAATAAATATACATCTACTTTTGCACCCCCCTGTATTATCCACAACCAATTTACAGAAGAACCTCCGAGATGTTAGCGAGTCAAAGGATTAACCGTGGGCATCTGTTTTGTGTTTTAGTTTTCTGCAACATTTTGTCCAAGCTGAAAAGCAGCAAAACCAAGTTGCAGTCTCGTCCCCTCCCTCAACAAGGTGTCTGTTCACACGTGGAGCTTTTGTGGCGAGAAATTGCCGCTTTCACGGCTTTCAAATATCATTTTAGCAAAGGGTAAAAAATTAGGGCGCAAAGTTGGACTCCTTTGGGGTTCCAATTCCAGTTCCAATTGAGTCATTTCTAAAACCAGATCACTAAATTGAAAGCCTGGATCCTAACCCTAAATTTATTTGTGAACCTTGCCAAGTGGGACCAGTCTACGTTCTGTATCGTGGCCATCTGGCGGACTCTATAAAAAAAAGAAATTTTTCAGAAACATTTTAAAATAAAGCAGCATATATATTTTTTGTTATTAACATGTAAAGTTAAAGACAGCATGGTATTAATACTTTCGATTCATTAATACAGTGGTGCCTTGAGATACAAGTTTTGTTTGTTGCGTGACCAAGCTCGTAACTCAAAACACTCATATCCCCTCAAAGATAATTATGACTCCTTCTGATGTGCACCACTTGGCCACTAGGGGGCATCACAATACAAAAGAACGTGTTGTCCCAACCCAAGAAGTTTCACAACAACGAAGTGACTCTGCGACCTGTATAAGCATACATATGATTCTAAATAAGGATAAAGAAAATATGCCTGTGAGTATTGTTATATTTTCTGTCTCTGTTGCTGGACTTTTTGTGTTCAAATATTTTGTTTTTAGCGTTGTAACACTGCAACATAGATGCTATTTGTTAGCCTGTCAATGACATTTTGCATTGTGTGTTAAGCTAGTGGAAGGCAATTTGAAATTCATGTCTTTGATGAATGCACAGATGGACGGTAAACTAACTGGGAGTGACATTTATTTTTTTTTTTTATGTAATTTTTCATTAACTGAGATAGGTTCCAGCACACCCGCAACCCTCGTGAGGATAAACGGTTTGGATAATAAATGGAGGGATGTGTGCTGCTGGGTGTGAATTGAGATTCCATTCAGCACTCCTGTCTCAAATGTTTGCTGATATCAAAGCAAAAAAAAAAATATTTCTAACTGCTCTCATCTCAAGGCACCACTGTAATTTGTTAAAAAAAAAAAATGTGGGAACTGACCAATAGTGTCTATTTGTGGCTCCCGCCCAACAGCGACGATCCTCTATGTCAGCTGAAGTAGTGTAACAAGTGAATGTCATGCACTGACTCCAAACTGACGATGGTCCAAGACTTTCGAGATCCGGCCTGCTCGTCCCCTCGTCTCATCTCAAGCAAAGTTGAGGAGTGTGATGTGAAAAGGTCCGAATATGTCCTCCGTTTCCACTCGCACACATCCGCCCTGTCTCTTGTGGGTCATTTTGTATTCCGCATCCAAAAGAAAGAAAAAAAAAAAAAACCCACCTCTCTCTGAAGAACAATGGCTCGTTCATGATCCCATCAAGTATACCTGTGTAGTGTTAACCGAGTACTTATTCACCTTGTACAGCTGTATTCCTACAAATATGGTTTACTGTATCATTGATACTGTAGTTTCAAAGACGTGAACAACTATTTTTATGAAATGCGACCGTACGGATATATTACATTTTGCTAAGAAAAAACACAAAAAAAAACTTGTTTACCGAAAGATATTCTGAAATACTGTCGAATAAACTCTTGACATGGTCGAAAAGACGCTTTGAAGTGATCCTATAAAGAAGAGATGGCGAAGAATCCAGTGGAGAGATTTTATTTAATAAACATTTACACATAGGCACCTTTTGTGTGGTATTTCTTTTCTCTCATTACATTTGTCTTTAACGTGATCTTATTGTATTACCTGGTACATGAATTAAAAAAAGAAAATCCTTTTTTTTTTTTTAATTCATTTTTAATTCACCTTTTTTTTTAAAAAAAAAAAGAATTTTTTTTTTAATTTTTTTTTTTAAATTTTTTTTTTTAAAGGACAATGGCAGGTGACTTGAGCGTTCATTTGCTAGCCTGTTAGTGGGCTTAATTATGAATAGAAATGATAAATACTCAAATGGCTTTCCACACATGATTTGGCATCAAATATGTCAGCTGATTGGCTGAATCAAGTTGGTGTCAGCTGGGGGCGGCGCTTGCTCCTGTGCTTGTTGCATTTTCACAGGATCCTCCTAGAATGATGAAAACCATTGAAAAACTAAGATCAAATGAAGGAGATAAAAAGTGTAGTTTTGTATTGAGATACAAACAAGCACCTTGAGAGGTTTGTAGATTCCCATTTGGAAGCGACAGCAGACCACATCCACGAAGGAGCCCATCACGCTATGCAGCATGCCTGCAGCACACAGAAGGAAAGAGGAATTAACCATTTCCGTTACCCTTGAGATGCATCATGTCATTTGCTCGCGGGGGCCTCGCAGCACATACAAAGGCTTCATTTATTAAATAAGGCGGTTTTAAAGCAAGTGGCAGTCTTAAAAAGATTTGCATGGAAAGGACATTTCATGTTTTCATCAAGTTGCACAGTCGTCACCCAAAAGATTATTTCAAATTATTTACACCATTACATCAAAAATGATTTTGAAAAAAATGCCACTATATTACATTTTAAATATCAAATGAACTATTGTAACATTTACAAAATGTTTGAAATACTTTTAACAAACTTTTCAAGTCATGTGTGTTCAATGCTGAGCTGTGATTGATTGTTACCTGAAAAGTCAGCAACTTTGATGTCATTTTCAGTCAATAGCGAGTTGCAAAATGGCTGCCATCTGAGATGGATTGAAACGCGTGGATTTTGCTGCTTAACTTATATTCCACAAACACGATATTAATCAGAATACCGTATTTAAACTAGTGAGAACGCATATAACACATTATAATAAATTTTTTAACCTGACTATTCAATAGAAAATAATTACAAAACATTTGTGCATGAACTATCAAAGCAGTAGTCACTCACGTTTCGCGATATGAGGCACCTCTTGCTCCCAAACATTATGAAAAAAAAAAAAGTCCTGATAGTAACCAGCTGGAACGCTTGCGTGCCAGCGAGCGAGCAACGTACCTGTGGTGGAGAAGATGCCTCCGACGATGCCGCACAGACGCACCAGAAACTTCCAAAGCGGCATGTGCTGCTCGCTCACTCTAACCATCAGAGAGCTGATGTCGTACTTCATGAAGATCCCCGAGATTCCGTGGCTGCCCGCTGCGTGGTTGATGGTGCGTTCCTGCACGCAACACACACACATTCGCACATGAATACACGGGTCATGAGACGCTCAGGTGTGGCACCTTCCAGCATCAAAGCGGAGTTCGCGTACCCTCTCGGTGACTGAGTACTGATGCGTGTCGGCCGCAACCTTGTACGTGTTGAGTTTGGTGGGAACGATGGTGATGAAGTACTGGAACATGTGATTGGCTGACGACAACGACAACATACACATGCACCAAGTTAGAACTGACAATCAAAGCAGTCGTCTTTTTTTTACAAAGTCCTTTACAGTCGGTGGTGACTTTCTCCGTGCCGTCCAGGGTGCTGATGACGCCCGGGATGTCCTCTCCAAAAGACAAATGGTCGATGCGGTGGGAAAAGTTGAAGCCTGCAACAGACACAGGCAATGATGACAATCGCATCAGCAGTTAATGGACTACAAAAATGGAGGAGGGAGGAAACGAACTCACTGTCATGGCTGACGAGAGCTGCAAGGTGGGCGTGGCCTCGAGGATGAGGAATGGACCTGCGTAAAAAAATAATAATAATTATTTCATATATTGTGTGGGTGTGTGGCGGGTGAGTGTCTGTATGCACTGAATGTAAAGTATGTGTGTCATGTGTCCGTAGTGTGTACGTATACGTACTTTCCAACAGTTATGTGGAAATTTCCGGCCACCTTGTTGACGTACAGATGTCCGTGAATCCGACAGGCAGTCAGAGACGTCCTGCTGTCCCCACTGTAGGACAAAACATTTACACACAATCATACCCTCTCTGAACTCTGCCTGGCAACTAGTGACACAATTGTGTGACTTGAGCATTTCTTTTGGATTGTTGTAGCTGCTTCTGCATGATAGTTAAAAAATATATGAATGTTTCTTTTCTATTTTTCTGAACATAACATTTTTGGAGGGGTGGGTCCTGCACCTTCTGGACTGAGCAGGGGGAGATCCTTTCATGGCAGTCTTGAAGATCAAGTCCTGCAGAGAGTGTTCCACTCGCAGACGCTCCTGGATGTGAAGTAAAGTCCTGTAAAAAGACATTTTAAAAAGTCATTGAAATAATGTTTCATGCCATTTTGACTTACAGGTTATATTCGTTCCGTGACCAAGCTCTCGCAGTCCAAATACATTTTTCCACATTGAAATTAATTAAAATACAATTTAAAAAAAAGACAGCTCATAAGTACAAAAATAAAATTAAAAAAAAATCCTAATCAAAGCACCCATGGGAGGGTAGCACTGTATTGCTAAATCCAGTGGCCTGTGAAATTTTGTTATCTGTAAGATACTGAATGATCATCTCAACTTACATGTGCCATATCTTTTGCTGGGGCGACAGCTCAAAGTTGACCTAAAATTGTGCGGGATGCGGCGGGGATGTGACATAGAAAAGAACATTATTGATTTATAAAAGGATCATATGTGAATTCAAGCACAAAATTGAGCTTTAATGTTTACCAACACCTTAAAGCTCAGGTAATATGTATTGTTATTTAAATTAATTGAGCAAAAAAAAAAAGAAGCTTATAATTACATACAGATGGCAACAAAACACTTAAGATGGAGAGAATCATAAAGCAACACCATGCATCTAGTACACAATAACGGTTAAACAGTTCAACACAAGCAGACCACCTTCTCATGAGGCTCATTCAATAGTACCACTTGACCCACACAGTGGACATCCAGCAAAAATACTGACCGGCTCGTATTTCAGGCCATCAGAAGCAACCATGGTCTCAGCCAGATCCAGAACATCTGCGCCAATGTCTGCACATTTAAACACATGAATGATTCCAAGAGTGATTCTCTCAAAGTCTACAAAAACATTGACACCTGGGATCACATATTCCTTCGGGTTACGAGTAAGCAAAAGTTTTTCATTCTCACCTACAATTTGAACTCCAAGAATGTTTATTGGGAATTATAAACAAACCCAGACCAATGTTGTTTAGTGTTTATGGGCTCAATATAATTATCACTGCTATACAAAGTATCATCTGCCAAATGAATTTTAGTGCTTGGGATATGTTAAAGATGTCAGTGATATACATTTAAAGTATTTTGGCTCCAGCATGGACCCCACAGACACTTTTCTTTTTGTAATGTTCATTTATTGACTGACAGCGAATACTTACACTGACATCTCATGGCTACCGTGATGTCAATATTTATCCTCAGTTTGCTGCAACATAAAAAGCAGTAGTTTAAGGATATATTTTTAAATACTGCAAGAAATACACGACTTGCTGGGGTTTGGTACCTGCCAAAGTCTTTGTCTACTTCGTACTCGTATTTCATCCATGTGTCCCTGTAGACAAAAAACTCCAAGAAGGCGAGCGCAGCCATGGCAGTGAACGCGATCAGAGACACTAGAAGGAAGAATAATGACGGCAAAAAAATTTTTTGGCATGATAGATATGGGTTGACGTGTGTGTCCACTCTCCGCCGTACCTGTGCCCCCGCTGGCTGACGACTCCACATAGCTCTCGGGGACTTTGGGGAAGGCGTCCAGTTCTCTGACCAGCGTTAAAGCTTTTTTTTTGCTCAGTCTCCTCATTTTAGTGTAAGTTCCGGCTTAAAAGAATGTCGCTGGATGGGTTTTTTTCTTTTGTTGTTTGCTGTCAAATTGACGTGCCGACGTTTCGCAGCATGACAGCCGCTAGCTTGAGAGCTAGCTGTGGTTATGGGGGGGAGCTAGGCTAGCCGGTTACGTAGAACGTGCATGGTTTCATTTAGGTATTATATAAATGATTAAGTCAAACTACATCACAAAGAAACAGTGAAGGGAAGAAAATGAAGAGCGGTGGTTGAGTCAGTTCTTTTGTGACTTATTTGGAATACGAAAACGGCAGACGTTTTCACGTAGCGCCCTCAGGTGGATCCTAAAAGAACTACAAGTGGGTACGACGTAAGGTTTCGAACACCGCGCGTCATCAGGAAAGCAAGCTCAGCGACCGCCGTACTTGCTGTTTTTTTGTTTGATCCTTTAATATTAATGACCTATAAGTGTTTTTGATTACAAATATTTACTGTAATTTGTCTGCCTTTGGGCCTCGGGGGGCTAATTATTCATTATCATAACTCGCATCCAGTGGATGTCAACTGTTTACCATCAACTAAAAAGTGTGAATTTGGGCATATTATCATATTTCGTGAGCCAGATCAGGTCTTTAAAAATATTTCTAGAGGATTATCATATAATAGAATAATCAAAATGTTCGTATAGTTCGTGTCTGTATGATAAGGTTGGAAAACTTTGATAGAAGTACTGTTATTTGATATAAGGACACTTGTGGTCCTTGACATGACTCAAATACAAGGGGAAAAAGGCGCCACTTCATGCGTATAAAGCAGAACATTTAGTGAAGACACAATTGCACATACACAGCATATTGACATTCTTGTCAATGTTATTGATGATTTATAATATTCTAAGGTTTTAACACTGAAACTTGACTTGTAAACAGTACCTTGTGAATTAAAAAAAAAAGACAACTAGGGGATGGTGTGCTACTGGTTAGCACGTCTGCATCGCAGTGCTGAGGATCTGTATTCCAATCATAGTTCCGGCCTTCCTGCGTAGAGTTGGACGGTTCTCATTTGGCATTGAAGATTCATAATTTTCCATAGATGTTTTGTTAAAAATAAATAGAAATATGCCCAGAGATTGACTGGCAACCAGTCCATTCAGCTAGGACAGGTGAATGAATCTCCTCCCTTGAGTTCAACATAGATGCATGGCACCATAATGCCACTAAAGAAAATCTCACACATAAATGATTAAGGATCTGTCTAGCAACCAAATAATTTGCAAATCCCGAACAACAAATATGATGTGTGCCTTTAGAGGGTGTGGCCGAGTGAGTGAGAGCAGGATCTGGAGTCGAGTGAGTTTCGGCCTGCATGCGAGCGTCTGAGTGTGAGCTGTGGCCGACAACTGCTCTTTGTGAGTTGGGCTGTTTGTCCTGTTCACTCAACGGCTGAAAGTGCATCTGTGACTGTGCTTCTCCTTGCCCACAAGACAAGGCATTACAGTACTTTAACCGCTCCATTTTTTCCCCACTTCATTCAGGCAGCTTATAACTCCAAAAACCGGCATTTTGGGCACTTTTAAGTCAAGGTATCACTGTATTAAAACGAAAAAAAAGTGAATGAGAACATTGCAATTGAGTTGCAGTGATGAAGTCTATCCACGCACAAATGTGAAGCTACTCAGCAGGCACAGAGTCCGGGCCCTCGTCCTGCAGGCCAGCCGTGCGATGGTCGTCCGATGCGGGCGTGTCGGGCGCTTCTTGGGAGAGCTCCTCGGAGCATCTGCTGGCGGCGGGCGAAACCACATCGGGACTGGAGTCGCAGGAATCCGAGCTCTGGCCCCAATTGGTCGTGGTGATGGTGGTGGCGCCACTTGGTGCCGCCGGGTCCAAGTCATTGTCGTCATCCTCCGGGATGGGTGACTCGTGGATATCTGGCCAAAGAAGAGTAGTTCAGGCCTCTTTTTCAGAGAAATTAAATCAGATATAGAGGAACCGCAAAATGCACCAGAGGTGGATTTTGCCACAGCATTCTCATTAATATTCCATTTGTGGAATACGAATAAAGCAGGGAGAGCAACCTATTTGTATCCATCTCGTTTCACCACTTGCTGTCAACAGAAAATGACATCACATAGCAATATTTGAGTACTGTAATTCCGACTTTATTACTTTTAGCGAGTCGGGTTTTGTCACTGATATGGGAATGGAAATCTGCCGTTAAACCTTTTTACTTGTTTATGATATGGATACGCAAATGTTAACTTACTACTGAAAGCCTCTGGGTACTGCTTGCCAATCTTCCCCTTTAGTGTCCTGAAGAGTAAGAAAAAGAAAAAAAAAATACTTCAATGTCAAATGTCCGTTTTTTTTTTCATGGTATTGCACATTAAAGTCAGACAAAATTGAACAGAGCTTAAAAATGAAAGAAACATTTTTAAATACCTTTTTATTCATAATATTTTTATGCAGGGCTCGGTTTAATGTTATCATTAGAATATGTAGCATTAGCAAAGGCTGGACTCCCCTCTTTTAAATGACCCAACCTGATACGTCGGAAGACGCTGTCCAAATCTTTCTTCATCTCGATGAGGGTGCGCGTATGGAGCAAGAAGTGCTCATTCATCTGCTGCAGTCGCACGTTGGACAGCCCATTGAAGTTGATCAGCATTTCGTTGGTCTTTTCAAAACGGTCCAGCCTGACAGGGATGGGATAATATAATATAATATAATAAAATAAAATAAAATAATCACATGAAATGAGAGTACAGAAGAGTAGCATCAAAATGGACTAAAAACGACGATTCTGATTGTGATTTTAATTGAGACGTACATGTGTCGCTGAGCCTGGATGATGGCGTTGACATCCTCGGAGTTCACCATGCTCAGCATCCGGCTGCAGAACACGGCGGAGGCACTGGGCTCCACCATGACGAAGCTGCAGACACAGACAATTCCAAATAGCAGCCTGTATTAACACAAAGCCTTCAGTCTTCCCAAAGAAAACAAAATGTTAGTAAAGGCCTACTTCAACAGCTGAACCTTATATGGGGTTATACAAGAAGCACTGCAAATGGCGGCGGGTGTGTGCCGACTCTCATTTAACATGAGTTAGAATGTGATTGGTTCCGTTATAACACAGCCAAATCCCCAGTCATGAGGGTGTGTGAGCACTTATGCAACATATCATATGATCTATTTATAGAAGATTCTAAAAAAAACATTTTTCAAAAGAGGCAGTTGAGTTGCACGGGTTATAGAGCACGTTAATGGTGGAACAAAATTTTAAATGGTTTATATTGGTCTATTTTGTTTAGTATGCAGTAAATCACTAAAGCCAGGGAATCGAACAGGGTGTGTAGATTTTTGTTTATCTATTCACGGCAGAAGAAAACGCAGTGTAAACACACTCATGTTATTCCTCTCTATTCGGTAAGTCTAAGTTGAGTGTTATGTTTGAATGACATGCGGTACGCTTCTCCTCTGAGCTATCAATATGATTTGAGTCCTACACTGCTGCTAAACTAAAGGAAATGTAAGAAAAGACAGTAAAATAACACCCAAAGCATAGAAAAAAGGGAATATCTACCACTGGTTCCTCAGGTGTCTTTATGGACGAATTTCCGCAATTAGGCAGGATAAACTTTATACAAGTAGCTGCCTGCTAAATCAAAACAAAAGCATTTCCGTGTTTTAGCCACTTCCGGTCACGAGATCTGCATGCCCGGTAGTGTCTCCTTCTTATATAGTTCCCTTTCTTTGTTGGAAACACAGTAAAGAGAAATGTTCTGCCATTACGTCAGCGTCTAAATGTTCCGTACATCCCTAGTTATATATTAAAAGAAAACAAAATATGTCATAGCTAAATCAAACATAGTTATTAGCAATACGATACTTATTTAGAAGACCCTAATGAAAAATAATTACGGTCTCCTGTTTACGATTGAGTTTCTTTGCCACGGCCGTGACGTAAGCGAAACGTGTACGCACTACGCAACTATCGCTAAACTACACTAATGCGCTTCTAAAGCCCTAATTACTGTGCAGCAATTTTTTTTTTATGAAAAGCATTTCTAGGCCATTAATTAAAAAATCTAATGAAACATCTCCTGTATGACGGTAAATAACGACGTTTTCTGAAGGCAATGTTTTAAAATTCGTGCAACGATATTCCACACGATAGCCTATTTCTGTTCTTGCAAATATTTTTCACCCTGCACTGTCAATGTTTTATAACGTGTCTTAATGCAAATAGACAATCATGTCTCATCTGAGGCCTTTGATTGTCTCGTATTTTTTTGGCCCTTTGGGATTTTGTTGTTGTTGCTTATTTTACTGCGTGACCGTTAACCAGCATCGGTTCTTGTCACGTAGCACATAAAAACACAATTTGATGTAAAAAGAATATTACTGTTATTGATGTGATTAAAAGCTGCAGTTGTCCCCACCGTTGGAAAGTTTCCTTTCATTTGCATTTGCTGAAAAAAAGGGAAGTGAGGTGAATGCAAAACGGCCCGAATATAGCCCAGAGGATATGGCTGAATGTGTTTGTCTATTGTTGTGATTTACACCAAGAGAACATCACATCTTCGTACCAATGTGTGCAAAAATTGGATCCACATTCGGCACTTTCTTTTTTTTGCAAAGTACCAAACAATTCTTTGGCGCCCCCCCAAATATGTATTTGTCCATGCCACTTCTATGCACTTTTAACCAAAACTGAGCTAATTTGAGTTTCTCAAAAATGAACTTCCTTTACATCAGTAACCTTTTTTCCCCCCCATTTTTGCACCCGCTGAAATTCCACCATCAAATCACCACTGCCTGCAACTCTGTATGTGTGTTCTAAAGACAAATTCACACAGAACCTTCCAATAAAACTCACAAAATTACTTTTATTAAGGGACAAGTAAAAAAAGTACATGATGTATAAAAAATACAAAAGCGCTTCATCTAACGTGTAAGCGAAATCAATGCATAGCAAACAATACATGCAAAGTCTAGCGTGGCGGATCCTAGTGATCGTTCTCTAAGCTAAAAAAAGACAGGGAGCCGAGTACAGTTTGGTTGCAATCTACGAGCTGCTCTACGTTGACATCTCGAAAGTGATGACGGCAGATAATAAGTTAATAAGTAAGGTTGTACACAAGTCAAATGACGAGGAAATAAATATTTAACACTTCACAAGTATGGACAACTGAGTCATTTGATGTGATGCAAATCCGGCGGGAGAATTTGCGCTATTAAACCTCACAATGCGGACACTAAAGCTGGAAAGAATTCAGAGCAAGTATTACAACTTGAGAAGCAGGGATGCAACGGGAGAAAATAAATATGAAATAAATAAATAACCAAACCCCATCAGGGTCCACTCAGCCTTGTAATATATATACATTGCCTACTCGCTGCCTCCCGACTACAACGTGAAATTTCATATTAGCGTTCTTTTTTTCCTTTTGTTTTTTTAAGAATAACACAAACATACATACATACAAATGACCTGGAACAAGCACGAGTGTCCATAAAAAAACCCGCATTGCTTTTCTTTTCACATCGGTGGTGGGGGGTAGGGGGGCATTGATGGAGGGGAAATTTAATGTGCTTTGGCTTCCGCTTGACGAATAAAGTCGCGCTCACTTGTCAAGTTATTAACTAAATGCAGATTTAAAAAAAAAAAAGAAAAGAAAATGTCACTTTACATAATCTGTCAGTTTGCAGGCTGCCTGGAGGTGACCCTCATAGTTAGGTAAGCAAAATAAGAGATTTATTATTACACAAGTGAGCAGTGTCCAAATTTGAAAAAATACAACACACACACACAAAAAAAAATCGCCTCTCTCGAAACAAATTTTACAAAATAGATGTTATCTGGAGGTACCTAATAAACGAACGAATATCACAACACATTTGTCGTATTGGCATAGAATTTCAGCTTACGTGGAAAGTCATTTACGTATGAATCATTTGACATCAGCGATATCCATCTTAAGGTCCCTGTACTAGGACACTTTATGAGCTTTATTTTCATTCTGGGACAAAGCTTAGCGCAAAGCGGAGTCTAACTGCGTTTTTTTTCTTTCGGTATTTTTGACGGACTTTGGGCCGGTAGAATTTGGTGTAAAAGGGTGTTTGCGCCTTTGTGCGACATTTTAAGACGGAATGTTGTTGTTTTCCCGGCCAAGGTGAGGATGTAATGCCCCGTGAGGCATAGGGCATCTCCCAAATTCACAAACACGCTGAATAAAACCATCGCCCCGGCATGAAAATGAAAATGCGCTCTGTCATTTGTCATATTTGATGAAACTGTCAAAAAGCATCCGAGTATGTTGACATTAAGATGGACATCAAGGATAGCGAATAAATGCTGGAACGGCTCTCCGTAAGCTTGTATAGTATAAAGTTACTTTTACGTTATATACTGACCGGGGAATGATAGAAACGATTGAGATTGATATTGCTGAATTGATAATTGATTCTCTGTTTTCGCTGTCGTCTTGTGTGTTATTGTTATGCAAAGACACTTCTATTTTTTTTTTCCACGTTTCTAGTTTTTTTTTTTCTGTTTACATACAAAAATAATCTCATCAGAGAAATTGATCCAGAACAAAAACAATATTAATTAAAAAAAAAAAAAAAGAGAAAGATTTACACATGATATAAGGCCATGCAATTTAGTCGACTCATGCATCAGATCGTGGGGGTCTTTTGGATGAGTGGGCTTTGCCGGACATGCAAAAAAAAAAAATGCACTACGTGTTGCTGAGGCCACAATAAATAACCGCCACTGTCCCTTTTTCTCTCTCATTCTTGTTCCTCGAAACTGATTCGGAATGAACACGACGAGCACGTTGTGTGTGTGTGTGTGTGTGTGTGTGTGTCGCACTCGTGAGTAAGGCTGGTGCTTTTGCTGTTGAAGCTGTGAATCGGCCGCGCACACACACGTTAAAATAATCCGGTCCACAAACTCCTTGACGGGAGTGGACGCCGCTAAAGTTAATCTGGGAATAGGAAGAGGCCACCGTTTGGGCATATTTATTTTTCCCCGAGATCCTTTAAAGTCCTGTGTAAGGTCTTGTACTAGTACACTCTTGGTCCGCACTAGTTGCACAACTTTGGCAAACTAACGGCTATGAGTCGCTAGTGAAGCAAAACTGCGAGCCACTAGTGATAAAATCAAACTAGTCAAGACTTTGCTAGAAATACTAGTAGCCTGCAGAGGGCAACTAGTGCAGTTTTGCCTCCTTGACATCATGTCGTTCTACTAGTATGCCAAAGTTGTCTTAGTAGTATTCAGGACTGTCATATAAAAATCAGAAAATAACTCGTAAGACAATCGCTCTACTAGTGTGCTGAACTGTCATACTAGTGAGGACAAAGCGTGTACTAGTATCCTGACTTTATACTGGATATCAACTAAATGCTCAATCGGCTGTTACCGAATAACATTGAAGAGTGACGTGACAAAAAAATAAACAACAACTTTGAACTGTCAGTCATTCTGGGTTACAGCGATATAGAATGTGAACAAGTAAAAAAAAAAAAAAAAATTTTTCTGTGTTCATCCACTAAATGCACTGTTCATACTTTTGAGGTTTTCATCCTAAATGTTGGGTGACGAACCCGAAAGGAGCACCGAGGTGTTGCGGAAGAAACGGGGATAGACTGTATTGCATTGTGGAATCTAAACGTACCCGCAAACTAAAAGTCCAGCATGTATCGAAAGACACAAAAAAGTTACGAAATAAAACAAAAACACAAGAGGTGATGGTCCATTCGTCAGGAAGGTGAAACTATTGAATAGGACAATGTGAAAGACATGACGTAAAGCGTCTATTACAGTGATTCACAACCAATATGCCGTGGCAGTCGGGTTGAATTTGTGATGTGAAAATTGAAGGTTGGCTCGAAAAACTTTAGCTGCAACTTGGTGAATTTCGACGTACATATTAATCAGTTAAAATGTCACGCTTTCTTATTTGGATTATTGTGCATGGATGTCTGCTTATAACAGAACTGAATGTTTATATTTAGGCTTGAATATGTTTTGTACAAAGTACGTTCTATTCACAATTACAGTGGTGCCTTTAAGTACAAGCGACGCGATTTAGGAGTTCTGAGATACGAGCTATCATCCGGACGGTTTTTTGGTTTAAAGTTACTGTCAAATTAAATTTAAAATAAAGAGAATTCCATATTGGGTACTGAACCAAAACACGTTGCCTTTGAAGTCCATTCAATTTAATGCTAAGAAAATATGAAAAAACAAACAAAAAAAAAAGGATTTTAAAGCTTGCTCCCACTTTAAGCAGAGTATTTTGAACACAAACTGTGCAGCAAAACAGGCAGAGAGAAAATATACCAATAGTTGCCGGCATATATTCTTTATCCTCGGCAAAAAACGACTAATATTAGTGCCGCTTATCGAGTCAGTCAGTTAATTCGTAAAAATCATCTTAGTGTCAACATGACCGCATTATAACTGCCTGCTATGGCCAAGTCAAGTAGGAATGTGGAATGTTTTTTTTTAAAGTACGATATTATAGAGTGCTATTTTTCTCTGATTAAAAAAAAAAAAATCAACACACACATTGGGAGCGGCAGGAACGGATTAATGGCTTTTCAGTTCATTTCATTAGCGAAAGTTGATTTGCGATACGAGTAAAGTATTATGAGTTAAAAGTGTGGTCACGAACCAAACTCAACTCGTATCACGAGGCACCACTGTAATTTTGATGCAAAGTTTTCAAACTGGAATATTTCTAAAATTGCCGAGCTTAACTATTCACGGAGCTTTAACGGAAACCTGCTGTAAATTGACTACGTAACATCAGGTGTGTCATGAAATGACCCACAAACTTAATTGGTCTGAAAATTCATCGTCATTCACTACAAGTAATATATCTAAGTTCATCTATGTTTGTTTTTTTTTTACGTAAACTATATGCCTTGGCTCAAGAAAGGTTGGGAAACACTGGTCTAATACATCCCAAAAAAAAAAATTCTCCAGCATTGTGACGGAGTAGACCAGAAAATTTTCAGCTGCTTTAAACCACTGAAGGCGGCGTGAGGCGCCTTGCAAGTGCGAGGAGGACGAGGGAAATGTGCGCCGGCAAACTTAGCGACTTTACCAGCCTCCTTCCGACGTCGTTACCATGGTGACGCATAGCTGAGCTGCCGCTGCCGTCGTCTCCTTCGCCTGCTGCTCCTCCTCGGGTGGGGACGTCACCCGGCTGACGGGCACAACTCCCGCCCGGCCGCCCTCGACTTCCACCTCTTCCTCCTCCACGTCATCATCATCGTCATCCTCTTCCTCCTCTTCTTCGTCCTCCTCCTCGTGCCGTTGTTGTTGTTGCTGCTGCTGCTGCTTCTTGCGACAGCACGGCTTGAACAGATGGGGGTCGATGAGAACCTCACCGAAGCGACCCTTGTAGATGATTCCACAACACACCTTTTGTCTGGACCAAATAAAAGGACAGATCAGTCAAAACAATCTTTTATAAACTACTCTCTCGCACTCGCGCTCTCTCTCTCTCTCTCTCCCACACTCACTCACTCACTCACTCTGTCTCTCTCTCTCACTCACTCACTCACTCTCTCTCTCTCTGTCTCTCTCTCTCTCACTCTCTCTCTCACTCACTCACTCTCTCTCTCACCCTCCCTCTCTCTCCCTTTATGCAGTTGAAAGTACTGTACCTCTTCCAGTAGGTGAGGTCCAGGAAGGAGAAGACAGGCGAGCGGGCGGACCCTTGGCTGAGCTCATTGTCTGAGCCGTCGTCAGACAAGTTGCTGTAGCTGGGAGACTGAGCTGGCGAAGCGCTGGAAGTGGTGCTGTGCGCGTCGGAATCTACCATAGGGGGACACGGCGATGAGGCAGCGCATAAGAGATCAATAATACATTCAAAGGTTCACAGAAGGTCGAATTACTTAAGTTGATGTTGAAAGTTTGCATTTCGTCTTGAAATGTCACTCCTATGTCATTTTGTAAAGAAATGTGACACATACATGACAAGTTTCAATAAAGAAGCCAAAAAGGCATAACTAACTGTTTCTTTTGAGCGCTTTCTGCAGCCTGTTGATCTGGCTCGGACAGGCTTTCTTGGTGATGGACTTGATCTTCTTGGGCCTGGACGTCAACTTGAGACTGGGACCACCTCGAGCATCAACCACCTGCACAGACAAGCGGCCATTCAAACTTAGAACAGTGTTTGTGTGCTGTGTTCATTTCTAGAAGTGATCATTTTTTTATGGGTTTTTGCAAAAAAAGTCAAGGTGGAATTTAGCGTTTGGTGCCTTCAGTGTCTAAAAGGCGTCGCACTGATATCGGGGGTTCAGTAAATATCATTCCTGAGGGGGATTAGACTCACGTGATTCCAGTTCTTCTTGGTTCCCACCGGTAGCTTTTTCCATCGCTTCACCAGGAGCACACAAGCGTTGCAGATCTCTCCAGATCGCGTTTCGCTCAATCTGCAAGACAGCTCATTAGGGGGAGAAGAAAAAAAAAAGTGCCACACGGTTCTTTCACACCACTCCCCGGTGGTTTCCACTCACCCAAAACAGCTCCTGAAGTCTTTCTCGTAACGCTTGCTGTCCGTGAAGCGAGAGCTGGACGACTTTGCTCGGCAGATGCAGCAGCCGTCCAAACTCCTGTACATTTTTGGCTTGTGGAAGCCAAACATCTGCGAGCACAAGATGTTACAACCAGTCAGTGACGTCATCGACATTCGCAGACAAAAACAAAATGAAGCAAGCACGCTTCGCATCTCATTTGAAGAACTGTGCAAGCATGTGCCATCTTCAAAGTGTCCCCTTTCTTAATAGCAAAATTGAGTACGGGCGCTGAATACTTTAAAAAGTGTGTTTTAACGTGTTTCGATACGTTTTGAGTGTGCGACAGGGACAAGACTATTTCATTTCAAATGAAACATCCGCTGCGAAAAATTGAGGTTCACTATATTGACATTAAATTGAAATTGGACACTTAGGTAAACCCAACAAAGGTCATAATCAGTCCACTCTTTTTATTGCATTCATTTCACGTGTGAATTAATCCCAAAATGGGATGCTTAGTCACGAACAGAGCCCTAAATACATTTTTTTCCCTTTTGCATCCCTTGCCGTGACCCACATGGGGGGGTGTTGTTGGATGTGTGTGTGTGTGTGCGTGTGTGGTGGGGGGGAAGTAGGTCAACAGTCAGACAGCGTGTCAGACAGATCATGTCACCATGCTGCGCGCTCGGCATGCATGCTTTGCTTTTGGCCAGTCCAAAATATTATACAGCACGCACGCCCAAGCTGCAGGGGAAGGTTGACATGGGCCTAAGAGTCCGAGCATGATTATGAATGCAATGAAGACGCCCACTGTGGAGGGATGCCGCTATGTTGCTAGGCAAAAACTGGAGTCTCCACAGCACATGGTGAGCGCAACTGCGGCAAAACGTGCAAAGCCGCACCCCCTTTAGACTGTGCGTGTGTGCGCGTTTTCTTTTTGCCATCAATCCTAGGGAGTCTCTGACAGTGTGAAGCCACAGAGGTGTCACAACGCACTGACAGCACACTCGGATGTGTATCTCTGACACCGGTTAAAGTCAGGAATACGCACGGAAAGCAGATAAAATTCAGATGCTGGCAATAATGACAATTGATTAGAGAACATTTCATAGAGGATATTTTTATTATTTACCAGCCAAACACTTTGGCGGTAAATGGTCTTTCACCAGAATAGGGCTTTTCCACATATTAAGGCACTCAAAGCGTTTCACACTTTCACATGCATCAAGAGAAACTGGAAGTTCTTTATCTGATGGGGTTCTCCAAGATATACATTAAATAAGTGCCTTGGCTCAAGAGGCTACTTTTATGAAAGGGAAGGCCTTTAAATTGGACAAAGGTGATGACAAATAAATGACACTGAACATACATTGATCTTTTTTCTTGTGATGCGTCAGTAAAACAAATGCGTTTAATAAAATTAATACGGGCTGAAATGTAATGATAAAATGTGTCTATCTGAGGTGTGGTGCATATTTTAAGACAGGTCAGCATTGCAAAGGAAAATATGTTCGAGATTGCAGCCACATGGATAGATTAAGGTGAAATAAGCAAAGAAATTATGTAACTGGAAAGCATAGCATGCGTCAATCAGAGTTAATGTATGTACTGGATTTGGTTTGGTTGGCACAAATACAACGCCCTGCTTGTGTGCAACCCACCATCCAGTCAACTCTAATTTTGAAGGTCAAAATGTTTGAGAGGAAAACCACTGCAACTTCCAGTGATAAAGGTCAAGTGTAAATGCAGTAAAAGTCTGGGCAGCTGTGACCGTCACTGCTTTATTGTTCTGACAAGTCGAGCAGCAACATTGGTTTCAAGTGTTAGGAGTGTGTGTATTAAAATAGCTTTAGCCCAAATATATAATTGCCGAAATCATTATCTCCCCGGGGAGGAATTACGTAAATTCGTAAATTAAAGCTCCAGCGTACACAAGGTCGAGCTGCAACTCTTGCCCCAGAGTGGCGCATCTTCGCAGACACACGCGATCTTCACAGAAGACTACAGTCCTGTGACGTAACTCAACATGGCAACGAACAGACGCCACCACACACACTTGAAAGGCGGCGGAAGGAGCGCGTGGCGGAGGGAGGCGTGATGCGAACTAACAAAAATATTAAAATATCCCCCACACGCCTTTTAAAAAGTCCCATTAATCACCACCAAAACGATCGCGACCACATACTTAGCGCTAGCGCGACTTATTCTCCTTGAGAGGAAAACTGCAAGTCGTCATTTTGTTTTCCACCGCCCACTCTTGGGCCGAGGCAGCATGGCGAGCCACACGACTTGCTTCATGCGCAGCCACCCCCCCCCCAAAAAAAGAAAAAGCACTGCTACTCCATGCTTACTGTACTCGACGACGTTTGCCTCATTTTATGACGCCAAGTGGCCAGATAGTCGTAAATTAAACACTCTTGGCGAAAAAGCAACGGTGTAATTTGATATTAAGTCTTATACAGCGTCCACTTTGATGTTATTCGACTTCAAAGCGTCGGGAACCATGCCGAGTCGTCGGTTATAAAGCGTTGAAACACATTAACGAAGGTTTTTTAAAGTGAAGCGTTTGGCGGGCACGTTCTATGTGCGTGTTAGCTTGTTTTGTTGACAGCATTCTGCCGCGTGCTCCCGCACACGGGTGGGCGTGAGAGCTCCAACTTGGCTGGGACACACGCCCCACTAGCGCCACAATGTGCGTCTTAAAGACTCCACAAACGCATTTATGCAACTATTTGTCACCAAAAACGACTTAAATCGACATTTTGGAGTGGTTCCTTAACCCGCGGCGCACCAACACCCTCCCCGCCCCCCGGCCCCGGTTGCCAGCTGCATCGACCCACGAACAACAACAGCCATTGCATGCGTGCGAAATACAGCTCGCGGAATTTCTTCTTTTTATTAAAATACATTTTCGGCGGTTTTTTACACTTCAAATCCAACTTTGAGACCATAAACTGCGAGCCATGCGTCCAACGACCGTTGAAAAGAGGGAACGCACACAACTCAGGAGGAGTTTAATGTAAAATTATACGGCTTTAAGAGTCCTAAGACTCCAAACCCGGCGGGTCGCGTTACACAAACACTTTATTAAATACAATAAAAACAAAACAGGCTGCTTACCATGCAAAGTTGTGAAAAGTTCGCGAAAACAAAAGTAGTCTTCCCTACAGGGTTTGTGTTTTCAAACAGGACTACGGCGTTTCTTGTTGATGTCTGCGCCTGTGGGCCGGACTGGATAGTTGTGGACGCGAGTGCGCATGCGCCGCCCTTACACGCCTCCATTTCGAAGGCCGCGGTGTGATTCTTCAATCGCCCTCATTTGCATAAACGACACTGTGACGTGGGCGTGCGTGTGCATTCTGCTGCCCATATAAGGATGGGAACGTTGCGCGGGAACTGGGGGCTCGGCCCCGGTTGCTAGGGCACATTGGAGAATGTCGGCAAAGGGGCGGGGCCGCCTGCTTTGCTCCCGACCCGCCAGATGGCACAAAACGAACCGCTCGACTGTGCGATAGCTGTGCTATCTTGAGTTTGAATTATTTTGCGTCAGAACCCTAACTTGAATTTTAAAAATTTTACCAAATGCAAACAAGAACAAACCGGAATCGAACCCTGCTGCAGCTCTGCACTGTGAGGCCATCGTGCTAACCGCCTTGCAAACAAATTTGTTGCATCAAAAAATGTCCAAACAAATTTTGACTGATGCTTTCAAAAAAAAATTGAACATCTCTAAGTTTTACTCTTGAACGTTTTGGTTTTTTGAGAACTCTTGTTGTTAGATTGTTTTACACAGGTAGCATTGTCAATGCTTTCACCAGGCCACGCCCCTTAAAGGTACACATCAAGCACCACTGGATTTGACGACCAGATTTACATTTGGGTAAACAAAGAGATAAAATAAATAATCAATACCAATGCGTTGCACTTGTTTCATTAGTAACTTTATTCTGAGACGTCACATTTTCATAAATAACCTTCATTTATTGCTCTCTCTAATCTGTAATTAAATGACAATAGTGGCTGGGTTACATAGTGCTTGTGGGACAGTGCAGGAAAAAGACAGTGTTTATTAAGTGGCAAATAACACAATACAATGAACCCCTGTTGTATCACAGATGTCAAAGTGAGTGTTTTTTTTAAGAGGGGGTTAATTCTAAATAATAATAAGTTGAAACAGTGTGGGAGGAGTACACCTATTTTCAATAATTTTTTAAATATGATGTATTGTGGATTTTGACCTATTGCAGGTGCTTCTGAAACAGGCTCTGCAATAAACAGGGGGTCATTGTATATATATATATATTTTTTTTTACGAGCTGGTGCTCTCTATTCAACACTTTCATGTAAGACAAACAGCAGAACCATCATCCACAGGATCAGAATCTATTGTTTGGACACAAACATAATGCCTTTTAACCGGAAAAAACATGTCACAACATTGAGAGATTATAAGATGAGCCTAACATATTTACAACAAGAAGAGAAGAGGAGAGCGGATTTGAACTATTCTGAGTCTGTTCAACATAAAAAAAGTGAAGTTAACAGAGCAGATAGAATAAGAACCAGAGCATTGTAACATACCACAACACGGGGAACGAAGCGTCCCTTTGGCGTGGGAATAAGCAAATAAGGCCTAAGTCCCGAGAGTTGGGATCACAACACAGTTGAGACAAAACAAACTTACTGGCCATGCATGTGTTTCATTTTAAAGTCAAGAGAGTGCAAGCAATAAGAGTAGGAGGAGAGTTAACACTGTCAGGATTAAGTACACGCTCCAGGAAAAATAGCACATTATTGGTGTACAGGTGCAACTCACAACATTAGAATATGGTTCACTAATTTCATTAGTTCAATGTGAAAAGTGAAACTCAGTTGGTTAAATTGGCTGTCAAACCTTTTCCACTAAGTACCACCTTAAAAAAAAAACAATTAATCGAAAACAAGACTTCATTCCTAAAAAATAGATTTAATATTATCGTAAGCCATTGTAGCATAATTCGGTTTTAACATTAACACAGCGCTTAAATAAAGAAAAATTTAAAAAACTGAACTGATTCAATTCAACTGGATTGCTCATACAAGTTGAATAAAAATGGCACCTAAATAGCAAAATAAATATTTATAACAAACAGTTCTTAAATATTAAATGCAAATGTATTGAAATTAAACGTTAAATACAACTGAACTGTACTTAGGCAGTGTTTCGATTGTGTGATTCTCACATTCTTGAGTGTCACAGTATTAAATTCACGAATACAGGAAAATATTTATCAGGAGGTCAATATTGTGGGATTTTAAAGTAAACATTTTTTTTTCTGGCTTTAAACAGTATACTTAATTCCTCACATGGCCGGTTGTCGATTTACTTTTAAGCTGTTTATTGAACGCCAGAAGAATAGTAAAACAGAGAACAAACTCACACGGGAGCTGCTGTCAACCACAGCTCACGCCCAGGCGCTCACAACTTCAATACGGACAAAATTATCTGCACGTTTTATGCTTGCAATTTTTGGATGTGATCAAATTTGTTTGCAATGAATTTTAAAATATGTGTTTTAATAAGTTTAAGTGTGGTTCAATAAATGTGTTTATGTTGTCATTGTTTATGTCTATATTTTTGATTTTGGGTTGGGTCTGGAATATCATCATCTGCAATAACCAGGGCTTTGCTGTAATTCTACTTTAAAAAATCCTTTTGATTACATTTCATACGCAACATTTTAATTTCTTCATGCGGTGAGAGTTTCAATATTCACGAAACCAAAATAAAAAAAACAGAAAAAAACCTCATTTAATATGCGTCAATACGAGTTTCACTTAAATCGAACCACTGAAATAAATGCCGTTTTCTACCATATTGTAACTGTCACACTTTTTGTCCCCTTGACACTTAGCTAGGAAAGGAATGCAAAAGACAAAATAGCTAACCCGGAAACTATAAATTGGCATGTTACAAATAAAAAAGTTAAAAAAATAAATTCACAGACATAAAAGGGCTGAGGCCATGTTGTATGTTTTATGTTGCTCATTGCTCTAAATATGTTTGTGTCGTTTTAAACGCGTGTTTAAAGACCTTAAAAAAATGTAAAGTGCCGTAAATTGATGTTACAAGTGGTCTTTCATTTTTTTTAACTTGCTGTTGTGGACCCCAATTGAGTTATCAGTGAGTTTCAGATACAGTGTAACTTTGTAAAAGTTTTTTTTTTTTTTTACATTTTTTATTACATTTTATCGTGTTTTTTTTTTTAATTTATTGGCATTTTAACTAATATTATGATTTGAAGTGGTAAGAATTAGTTTATGTCTCAAAATTGTAAAAGTGAAGCGTCAAGGGTACAAAAGCAGAATTTATAGATAGCAGCCACATGACAAGCCCCAAAACAAACAACAATGTACTTTTTTTCTGAGCATGCACACCATATGAGCTTGTAAAACAAACACTGTCTGTCCACGTAAAATGACGACTTCTGTCCAATGATTTTTTTTTTTTCGTTTGTTTTGTTTTCACAGTGTAATCACACAGAGGAGGATCTGACTACTTCCCGAAGCAGATACAGTGTGTAAAGACATTTTACAAGGCAAAAGGTTTGGAGCTCACGTGGCATCATTTCCATCCACGGGCGATTCTTCTTCTTTTTTTTTTTTTCTTTTTTTTTTTTTACAGCAAATGAGGAGTTCAGGAGACTGTGTAGCGACATCCACTAGGGGGTGTCAGAGGGCCACGCCCTTGACCAGAGACGTCTCCAGCGTGATGGCAAACTCGTTGAGCGTGTGCAGGATGCGAGAGAGCGAGCAAACGGCGGCACGGTCACGCATCAGGGCGCCATCCTCGTAGGTCCGCGATGTTAGAGGACACTCGGCCAAAAGGGGAAGCCACTGAGAGAGGAGACGGTCCCTAAGAAGAGGATAGGACAGCTGGTTAGATACAGATGGAGGCTTCTTTAGAGCTTGCCGATGAGCTGATCATTTGAATCAGGTGAAGAATTTATTTATTTATTGATTTATTTTACGTTCCAGCACGCCCGTGACTGTTGTGAGGAAAAGTGGCTCAGATAATGATTGGATGGATGGGTCATTTGGGTAAACGTGCGTATTGTGGAACCACTCACCTGACTCCCAGGCAAACCAAGAGCTGGAACTTGCCCTCTTTCCCAATGTTACGCGGGGAGGCGTTGATGGAGTTGACATAGTGGCAGAGCAAGTCGCAAGACGGTTCTTTTATCAGCATGGAGCCCGGAGGGTGGCCGGGCTGGTCGGCCGTTTCCATAGAAACCACGGCCTTCTCTGTTACAAAGAGACACACAGAATTTTAGGATGCATATACACTACAGTTCAAAGTTTCCAATTCCCATGTAATGCATAAATTATATATCAAATATCTACGGGACACATTTCCCATTCGTATAAGGTGCCCAAAATAACATCAACCTATACCCAAAAAACTCATACGCAACAAAAAAATCTCACATTCATGAAAAAAAATCTCCCACTGAGAACACAGCACTCACCCACAAAGTCCCAAACGAACACGTTCCTCTGGAAAAGACGTGTGGACTTGAAGCCATGGAGGAGGAACTTCTCCAAAGAGGGAACCAAGCCTCCCTCGCCACATAGCAACATGGTCAGGTTGCCTCTCTGCCAGAATGGAAAGGGAAACCAGAAAGAAACCAGAGACAATTTCACAGTGATATCCTGAATCGCATAATACTTGGGCGACCATTCTAATATCTTCAGAGGTTGATATGTGCATACGTAGAAATGACATCATAAATTTTGGTGACTGTTGAACGCTGTTTTTGCACATTTTCCTACATTACGCCTTTTCATGTTTCAAAATTTCCATGGGAGCCATCACCATATTGGATGTGGCGATTAGCCATAAAATCAGCAAATAATATTCATAATATTAGAATGACACAATGCAATGGTGCGTTAATAATCCAATACGTTTTGGATTGATGATGCATCTCCAAGGAGCAAGTGAATGAGGCAGCTTCACAATTAGTTTCACTTTGCCACATCCAGTATGGCGGCAGCATCAATATACTCAAGGCGTCGTCTTTGCATATGTATTGTAAACTGCTTGCGGTGGTCGCAAAGTGCGCCCTTCACGAGTATTGACAAACCTCTTGTTCAGGTTTGTGAAAGTGCTTGACCAGGTTATTTGCCGCCTCCCTCATGTCTTCATGGACTTCAACCGAGAGCACTCCTGTCAAGGGACAAACACAAGTGCACAGAAAGAAACATGAGAAAGCGTGAGGGGAAGAACAAAAACCTCAGTTTATCACAAGAAATACTTTCCAGACCGCAATACCGTGACGAAGTTAAGGAGTATTTTTTTTCAGGACGTACTCGCCCGATTTCCAAGGGATCCCAGCACAGCGCGTACGCCCTGAGAAGGCGAGGCCAATTCCGGCGGCGTCCCGGTCCATCTTCCGGAATCCTCCTCCCCGCTGGGTGAGACTAACTGACCAATGAGGACTCGTTCCAGGCTGCCGTCGCCCACGCCTTTCCCCAACCATCGGCCGCAAGGGAACCTGGCAGGGCGGAGCAAGCACATTTAAGAACAAGAAGAAAGAAAATGGTGCAGGGGAAGCAAATAGTCATTTTATTAGGTACACCTGCACAACGAAACACATCCCCGAAATGAGAGCTGCTTCCAAAAATGGCAGCTTGGCTTGTATTTCGTTTTATTAGCTGCCTGAGTTGAGTGAATGACGACACAGAACACACATCACGATTAAAGTTTGGGCGTATTCAACGTATTTAAGAAGCATGCAGCAAGAGTGACTCCGATTCTTACTTGTATGTGTGGCCCGTGATCTCATTGTAGACCATCACGCAGTCAATGAGACACTTGGCCAGCAGGCCCGAGTTCTCCTGTCCCAGCTGCAAAGTGCTAAGTCGGCCCAGGTTCTTACACTGCAACAAACACAACAAGATGTGAGGCTCGAGCTGGAGTTTCGTGAGAGTAACAATGAGAGCAATGCTGGCGCAGCCGCCAATTTTTTTATTTGTTACTATTAGGTGAGCTGGAGATTCTTGCAGCTGACTTTGCGCAACAGGCAGGGTGAACCCTGGACTGGGAAAATGGGGGCGCTGTAAGGGACTAACATTTTCATTCATTTGAATGAGGAAAGATGACTTGAGATATGAGTGTTTTGAGTTAAGATCGTGGTCACGGAATAAATAAAACGCATATCTCACTGTATATTAAATTAGTTTTCCCCAATGAAATGTTAATAATCCATTATGTATTTTGTGTGTGAGCTTCCTTGCAAGTGTTTTCATTTTGCATTTGTGCGTTTGGCTATTTGTCCCGTTCATTAAAAAGGAAAAGTGTATTTCCCACTGTGGCTCTTCTTGTAAGAGCATTACCGTCTTAATTGCTCCATTTTTTTTTCTCCAATAGCGGCATATCTGACGCTCGCTCACAACTCCAATCGACTAAGCAACTGCTTATGAAAAATCCTAAATTGGGGGCATTTGTACCGCTGAACTGTTATATGGTAAAATGAACGATGAACTGTTTTATTTTTATTTATAACATTATGCATTTTTAATTACGCGTTTGTTGACCCAAACCTGGAAAAAAATCTCCTGGGTATTCTTGCTGATCTGCCTCACTCCCGAATCTCCCATTTCTCCAGACACGCAGACCCACGGGTTGACGGTTGCCATGGCGATGCTCAGCTTCTTCATGGGGATGATGGCGACACGATAAGGAATGTCTGCAGAGAGGCGGCAAAAATAGAAATATTAGACTTTTGGCTGAATTGTTTTATCTTTTTTATTTAACCTGCTTTTATGTTGATCTTCAACTCAGATTATTATTTCCTTGCTTTGTCGTCGTAAAGCGCCATGGATTTTCCTTGTGTTTGAATAATGCTGCGCAAATAAACCTGCCTTGTCTTGCCTATGGGCGCTTTTGTCGCAGTCAAGAACAAATGGGAGTTCTTTGTATTGACTCACTGATAGAGGCGAAGGCGCGCGTGAAGCAGAGGTAGTCCACCGTGTTGAGGGAGAGAAGGTGAAATAGAAATTGTTCCCTTTCTTCCTCGCAGAGAAGGAAAGCGTGAGGCTTGTATAGCTGTCTTTATGGACAAACAAAAGCAAACTAAAGTCAAATGAGGCACCAGACAAAGACTGGAATGGAATTCTTTGCTTACCTCAGCAACTCCTGGTTTGTAAGCAGCTCTTTAAGGTGCTGTGAGAGCATCTTCTTCTCCAGGGCTAAGCTGATCCAGGCCCGGGCTTGTTCCACCTCGGAGAGACCGTCACTCATCGTTTGGACAAACCTGAAAAAAAAAAAAATGCACATGTCAAGAATGTTAAGGAGTAATTCATCATTATTAATTGTCAAGTAAGTGTTGGTCAGAGTAAGAGTGTAAAACAATAAAATGTTTCATCAATAGAGCCTTTTTTTTTTTTTTTTTACTTTGCATCATCATCACTGATGGCATTAGGCAAAAGCGTACACACAAAAATAGAAAAATGAAAACGCTTTCTCTCATTTATAGCTTTATATTCCTGCTTTTGTTTTTGTTTTATTCAACTATTAGACCACCTTTACACATTCTTTGTTTTCCTGGGTGTCCAATAAATAGAGTGGATATAAAAAGTCTACACACCCTTGTTTTCAAACTTTACAAACATTTCAAACATTTTCTCAAGATTACAGTGGCCTATAACCTGAACAACTGAACTGATAAAATATTTTCAAGAGGCGAGGTTAAAAAACAAAGTTGCACAAGTGTGCACACCCTTTTGTAAGTAGGGGACGTGGATGTGTTCGGAATTAACCAATCACATTGCAAACTCATGGTAAATGGGGGTTAGCGCAAAGCAACCATCACGTAAACTGGATCTCATTCAAATCAGCCGGAGCGCTTTCACACTAGCAGGCTTCTGCTGATATTTTTCTCGTCACACCTTACGGCACAAGCCGGAGAGCTTCCACAGCATCAGAACGATCTTAGTGTTCAGAAGTATCGGTCACAAGGAGGTTTCAAAAGGATGATTTCTAAAGTGTACATTTTCCAAGAAAAAAAAATGACTGGTAATAAGGAAATTTTTTCTCACCTCATATCTTGCACCAATGATCCTCTTAAAAGTACAGCACCATCGTCATATATTCTCTGCTCGGTGCCTAAAAATATACCACAGTAATCAGAAACTGCAACTCTTCGAGAATCGAAAAAAAAAAAAAATGAAGACGAGACTAGATGATGTATAACTCATCACGGCACGTCATCCAAATCTCCGCTACCTGGAGGAGACTCAGCAGGCGCCTCCGTTTTCTCCAGGGCAGACTGGTAATGAAGCAGGTGCGACCACAGAGCTGATTTCCCCTGTTGAAACGCACCAACAATCATATTTACTACATATTTACTCTGTGTGTGTGAGCTGACATGATTTCCTTTCGGCTAACACGAAGGATGCGTGATCAAATCTGACCTGTTTCATCTGCAGACCGTGGCCCCAGGTTCTCTCCAGTAGGTCGCACAGATTGTGGATCAGCGTGTTCTCCTGCAGGCCGGTGATGTTGGCCTCCCCCTGACCCACTTCCACACTCTCCTTCCCCATCCTCTCCATCAACATACGTTTGGTCTAGAGAAGCAGAGATCATTGACAAGGAATAGACCAATTCAGAATATTTGTAAACAATGTCGACCATTTGGCATGATGCACGAATATAGCTTAAAAGTCGCAAACATGGCATCTGACCAATTCAGAGCGATTGAGTACAAAAGGGAAATGGCCATCTTCTGCTCTACCGGCCCGCACATTTAAAAGTAAAAGAAAACGTACAGTACTTCCGGTTTATTTATGATCTGAGGCTGAAAAATATTTTATTTTAAGTGACCCCATTCTCTCCGTTACATCCGTCTATGGCTGGCTCTTGACACATGTCATGATGCTAATTGGCTCAGTCGCGTAATGCTAATATTAAAACCCAAAAGCTAGCAAAATGAGTAAAACACAAATAAAAAAATAAAAACATAAATAGTGTCTTTGCATTGCGGAAAAGTCTTTCCAATGAGTCAAGGAAGCATTCAAAATGGATTTCAAAAGAAATATCTACTATTGGACAACACTCCAAAATGGAAATCTTACTGCAATATAGAGGCCACTATAGTGGATAGAGAGTGATTCCAAAGACAACCGTAACCTCCCCGTTCGAGGAAATAATGACTTTTTTTTTGACAGTACTCACCTTGAGTCGGCACTCGCTCAGCAGCCCTAGAACAAACTCCCTGTGTGTCTGAGCGATGATTTGAGGCGACAGGTCCAGAAACTTGAGCTGGTTAAGGTGCTTCCTTGCTAATGAGTATTTCTGCGGCGGAAACCAAAATCAACAAAGACATCAAGGAAAGCGAGCGCATTTTCGTACAGGCTTGTGTCTGAACGCCAAACAAAGCACCTGTCTTTGTTCGCCGTCTGGTCCAGAGAGCTCCACCGCCGTTGCCGACGTCCTCCTGGGATCGGATCTGCGTGACGCAGTGACACGACTGGAACGCCTACTCGGATGTAAACAATCACACAATCAGGACTAAAGAAATTGCAGGCACAAAATGTAACGAAAATAGCTTTCCCATCTAAAGTTTATTATTATTATTATTATTATTATTATTATTATTATCATTATTATTATTAGTAGTAGTATTATTATTATTATTATCAAGCCCAGTATGACTTGATTTGCTTCATACATTCTTTGCCAATCCCGAATGAAAGACTCACTTGTTGGTGCTTTGTGAGTGTATGAGGACGTCGGCCTGCAACTTGGGAAAATAGCCCGGCTGGTGGCGACCCTGACCGATCCTCATGTCCAGAAGGTGCGGGTGTATGGCTGTGTGGTCGGCCTTCAGCAGTCGGCGCTCGATGGTCTGAGCTGCACGCACAGACACAATGAAAACATCAAGAAAACACCTGCGTGAGCAACAAAGGCGTGTTTCAGAGAGGATGGATCGTCTAAGCAAATTTCAATCCTAATAAAGTCCTAAGTTAAAATATAATTGAAAAAATACACATCATATACAATGGGTGTTTAAAATAAATGCATTCGCTGTTAAATTTGCTGGTTTTCTGACACAGTATGTAAAGAAGGCGCAATTGTACAACTGGTCGTCAAAAGCGCACAGTACATACAGAGGACAATTAGCCCATTCTGACCACCCGAGGGTGGTCAACCGGTCCATGGGGAGGAGTCGACAAAACTTGAAATTTTACCCGACCCTAAACCAACATCAAGACCTGCTCTGCATAAATGTGCAAAAATAATCAGTGATTCGTAATTAAAAAAAAAAATGTATACATTATTCTTAGATTTGTAACACTTGGCTGCTAATTGTAATAAAGATTGATTTAATTATCACTTTATGGTCTGCTTTTTCTTAAAAAAAAAAAAATTAGTTGTTAAATTAGTTTAAAAAATAATTTGTTAATTTTGTTTAAAAAACGAAAAACTTTTTGGTAATTTGGTAAAAAAAAATGGTTAGCTATTAAATTTATTGCTAAAAGTTGTCCTATGTATGCACCAGTTGTCCTCATTGAATCTGAAGCACAGTGATGGCAGCAACATATATTCTTAGACATGATATTTATTCACAGATATTTCATTTTCACCAAGATGGAATTATTCGTAGTAGTCAAATGTATTTACATGATTTAAAATATGCGACTTAAAAGGCAGTGTTGATGTTCCACATCGACTGGAATGACAAAAAGAGGCGAAATGAGGATCCGGTTAGAAGAAGGGACACAAAAACAGCTCATCCCCCACCACATTCTTTAGCGCACCCCCATCTTTAATGCGCTTCCATCTGCACCCCGCCCCCTTCAAGCAGGCTTAATCCCACCCTCGTTTTGCCTTTTATCTTAATTGACTTTGATGTTCATATGAGAAATGTTTGATTCGGTTTGATGTTCTTGTGCACAATAATGAACGCAACCGAGATGGGTAACTCCATGACGTCGTCGTCGTGCATTTGCAGTGTACCTGATTTCCCGTCGCATCCGCTTTGAGAGTCGACCTGGTCCGTGTCGTAGAGTCGCTCCGTTTCCAGGCGGCTGTCAAAGAGCTTTTGCAATGGCTCGCGCTCAGCCCAGCGAGAGATCACCTTGCCGTCGGCAAAAGATGAAAACATGGACGTCTCCAGGAAGCGGGACAGGAAGTGTAAGTGGGTCACGGGCTGAGCAGAGAGGAAGGCACCCTGGAATAGGCGTCCATAAAGAAATAATGTCATTAAATGAGATGTTAAGCATTTTGCACAAGATACTAAAATATTGACAATCTGGCCAAATGACCTTTGCCCTCAATTTTGAATTAATGTTTCCTAACCTTCATTGAGTCAAGGTAGACCATCAAAGACATCTGTCATACAAATTACTATATAAAGAGTGGCAATGGCTACATCACTTATACGAAGATATTTTTGGGAAGCTAGTTTATCATTTTCCGGGAAAACCCACCAATTCATGATTTCGTGTAAAGTGGCAAAATTTTATTTTATTTTTTTTTAAATATTTTCCTGGCAAAATCGCGACTTCATCGGATTAGCCAGAAGTTTTGCCCTATGTCAACTAACTTGGAGCCGCATGCCGGCTCGCTCCATTGGAGCACGGTAGCATCATGAATAAACAGCAAAAAAAAAAAAAATTTTTAAAAGTCCTATGGCACCAATATTCCCTAAAAAAATATCACAACTAAAATGCATGATGAAAAAAAAAATATTGGTGATCATAAAATGTTAAAAGTTAAAGCTATTCAACATCTTAAATGTCAAATCCTTATGTGTGGGGTCAACACCATGCAGCCTCACACGTCAGTCTCACTTTTGTCGGTGGAGTTATTGTTATGTGCGTTTCCTGCCACGTTGGTCTTCTTAAGTACACAAACTAAAAGAGCAGTAAGCACACATTTGTTTTGGCTTCAAAATAAATACATGTGTACCCTTTACTTGCCCTGGAGGCGAACGTAATGAGTTTTTATTAAAGTGCTGTGCTTCTGCAAGCTGCTGCAGCCAATTAGACCAATTAGATTCACATAAGGGTGAGTTGAACCCCCCTCAACTAGGCGAGTGCCAAACCTTAGAGTTATTTGTGTGCTGAACAGTTATTTTTGTCAGTAATCCAAAGCTCTCTGATAACCTGGCAAGTCTGCTTGGTTTCTAAACTTTAATGTGGACCGGGAGCAGCTATTGTTCCAGAGAATTAAAGAATACCTTTTGATTCTCCTTTTCACCGTTGGGCAAATGTTTCCAACTAGTAAAGTGTTTCCCTGCTGTATCACAAGTTCAGTCTTTGTGCCCAACAATTCCGCACAACCACTTGGCGATTGATTGCGCTAAGAACAGCTTAATGTCGTATATTGTAATGTAATTAAAAATGGTGATTAATTGTCACCCGAATTTTTCTTGCCATCTCTACGTCTGCGCACACGAACCTCTGAAAATATTTGAACAACATTTCAGTTTACTGTACCTTGTCAAAGTTGAACGTTCCCTCTCGGTTACTCATCCAGGAATCCAAATCGAGCGCACTGTGGATGACGAACTCCTCATAGCGTCCGAACATGGTAGCGAAGCGTCCGGCAAACACCTCCCTCAGTTGAATGTTCATCTTCGCCTCACTCAGAGCCTCCTCTTCCTCCTCCCACACGCGTCCCAGCGTCTTCCCTTCACCCGACAACTTGTCTCGTCCGCACCTGCAAGCCAGAGCCTGCAGCCTCTCCAGCGCCTCCAGTTGTTCGCCTCCGAGGTTGCCGTTCCTTCTGTCTTCCATCAGATCCTCCAGGACCAGGCTGCTCAGCTGCGGAGAGGCCGAGGTGGGCTTTGTGAGGGCACCTCCTTGCAGGGGGACGCCGAAACACTGCAGGATGTCGCTCACTTCCCGCACCAGCTCGGCTTGGTCTGGAAAGGCGGGGAGACCCTCTGGAGCGTCCATGCAGTGATTGTCAATGTCCACGAAGCAAAGGTTGGCCTATACAGAAATAAGACAAAACAATGAAAAAAAAAAAATCATGCGCTTCTTGGATCAGATAATTGGATGAAACTATGCAGTCTTTCATATCTTGGAGAAAAACTGGAAGAGCTGGAAAAATCCAATTAAGATCCCAGATAAAGATTTCCATCCGCTTAATAGATTCTTGCCAATTTTTCATAATAGACTCCGAGAGATCTGAGACATTACGGCAACTCGGCAAGAGCAGAAAAAAAACTGTCGACACTGCACAAACTCATATTGATGACCGCAAAACAAACAAGCACTGGCGCTTAAGTGATCGATAAATCTAAACATCTTTTTTCAGGAACATGGACGGAAGCCAGAGTAGCCGATGCAAGCAGGGGAGGAGATGCATACGCCACACAGCGAGGCTCAAGCTGGGATTCAAACTTTGAACCTCAGAACTATTAAGACACACATGCTAATCACTAGTCCGCCGTGCTGACCTTAATTACATACCTAGAAATGCAATACAGGTTTGAGGGGCGCATAAATTGAATAACTCGGAATAAATAAACTATGAGTTATTTTCTTCTTATTTGTGATGGGAGAATAACGATACCATGTATCGTATCGGGCCGATACGGGCATTATTGTAACTTATCGAGCACTCTTGAGAGTCGCCGATACCAGTCACCGATATCATTATTTGGAAAATGAAAACCCTCTAGATCAGGCCACTATGGGTTCTAAAATTCGACAGAGGGGCTGGACCAGGAGCAGATGGAAGGAGTGTTTTGGTAACCTCACCTCATCGGAGAAAAAAAAAACATTTAATTTTAAATTAAAATGAACAAAAGCATTACATCAAAATATCTGTCTTTGACACACCACAGTATTTAGAAAATAAAACATTAACAAGGTTTATTCATTTAATTTTTACAAATTCGGCGGGCTGGATTCAAATATTTAACGGGCCGCTTGTGGCCCCCGGGCCGCAGTTTGCCCACACCTGCTCTAGATGGTTGTATTTTATTATACTTCATTTCATTTATTTAATATTTTTCTTAGTTTGAATAGGGAAGAACAACGTTCTACTGTATATATTCATCAATATCAATTGCTAAAAAAATACTAAAATTGTGATCAAATCATATGTGAGTCCATATCGAATTGAATCGCAATCCCGCTGAATCAAACCAAATCGAAACGCTCCACTTTAAAATAGAACCGTGCTTAAAACGTTATCGCACCCCACGTATCAAGAAATGTATCGTAATAACAATAATAATACAGGTGGGCCACAACATTAGGTACACAATTTAACTCATTGACTGCCATTGACGGCTAAAGACGTCAAAAATATTTTTGTTTTCAATTGGCTGGAAGTGAATGAGTTTTAATGACTTTAATACAAATAATTTTTCACATTTGACAAAAATAAGGCTCTGTTTCGATTCGGGCTGTCACCAATTCATCTTTTTCCTTTTTGATTATCTTCTCCATTAGTCCATCTATGATTGATTTGAAATGATTGTGCCGATATACATAGGGAAGTGTCACAGTCTAAGTTGCACAGCTTAGTCAGGTCTCACAACCTTGACGATCGACCCCTGACTGTCTAATTAAAGCCTCAGGGGGGGAAGGTTGGAAGGTGCACGCTTGCACAGCCTTACTCAGCTTCATCCTCCTACTCTCAACACTTCCTGGTTTGTTTTGAAGGTTGTTTCCCCCCCCCCCCGTGTCATCAAATTGCACCACAGAAAAACAGTGACGGTGAATTCACATGAATTATTCAGTATCTCTCATGCACTGCTGCTTTCATCCATGCCCCCGAGTGACTCAGTTGCCTTCTTTCTAGTGCAACGTTAAAAGAGGCGGGGTGAAATAGTCACACAGCATGGAGTGATGTTGCACGATTGATTGGATTAGTGAGCGTGGTGGAGCAGGAAAATACACAAAGATCTGCTTCAAGAAGGAATAGCACGCAAGAGCACAAATACTGCTCAAACGGGACATCTAATGTAAAACGGACTTTTTAATGGCTTGCATAAAATGTGAAACTAAGCGACCAAGTACATATTTTGTAAGCGGTCTATTTTTGATAACGTGTCTGTGAGCGTTTGCTTCTGCACATCGGCTACATAACAGTGGATCTACTTTACATCATAACCGCGAGTTTGACCGGCCATGACTTGGAAGCTAATCCAAAGCCACTTTCAAGCTATGGCAAAAGTCTGGTTCAGTGGTACCTTGACTTCGTTTTTGCGAGACAAAATGTTGAGTTGAGTGAGCGTCAGCCACTGTGTTGCTTTAGCGAAGTGAAAAAAAGAAGAAATAAAGTAATTAATAGTGATGGGAAAATGAAGCTTCAAATTTTCTTCATGAACCAGTTGTTGTATTTTTGAGGGAGTTTAAGGGATTAAAAAAAAAAAAACACGGCAAGTCAGTGTGCTTTCCGCCCAATGTTGAACAGACAGTGCCATCTACAGGATTCCAAAAATACTACAACTGGTTCATGAAGCAGATTTGAAGCTTCATTTACTTAAGGTAACTGTGATGCCCTTTCATGTGGACAAGCAGAGCCACTGTCATAGATGCATTTTAGCCATTTCGTGAATGAGTCAAAGACACAACTAATACAAAATGAGAACACTCACAAGGAGTAGATTCTCACTGAAATAACCAAATCAATCCAACTCCCATGTCACTCTCTATGCCCCGCCCCTAAAAGGCACAGTCTACAGTGCACACAGTCGTATGTAAGGCAACTGGAAATTATTTAAATTGCAGAGTGGTGGTGCTGGTTGTGGGGGTGTGTTTTGGTGGATAAAAAAAAAAACGACACAACATCCTGTAGTAAAGAATTTTAAATGAGTTTCTCACCTCGTGCGGCAGGTGGAGGGAGGCTCGCTGAGCGCCATCCCTGCGCTGGACGCCCATTAAGAACGGTACAGGAGCATCCAAAAGGTGGTGTAGAGGTGTGGAAATGATGGGAAGGTAGATGTGCTGCCACTGGAACGGGAACAACAACGTCGTGATGGCCTCTGCCACTGTCATCAAGCGCTGGTAGTCTAAGGAGGAAGAGGAGCAGTGAAAATGAGCCACACATTTAATTAGTGGGGTTTAAAAGTTTTGTCATCAAGAACCAAGTGAAAAAGATTTGTTTGTGACAAATGATTGAAAGAAAAAGGTTGCTTTGCTGGAGAGACAGCCTTATATTCAAATTTATTTTTTATTTTTACTCAAAATTCAACACCCCATAAGAAAAATGTCTGAAACTTTTTTTTTTTATAATATGAGGTTTTACTTTTTTTATTTTAATAAATGGCAAAAAAAAAAAAAAATCACATTTTCATTAAGGGGTGACGTGTGTAAAATTTTAAAGAATAAAGTTAATTCACTCCATTATGGAAGGAGCCTGTAACACGACAAAAAATTGATAAAGTGAAGCACTCCGAATACTTTCGGGATGCATTTTATATCATCGCAAAAACGGGTCCGGAAAAATCTGTCAAAATGCTCTGAACTCGGCTTTGAAAACAGCTAGTGGTGAATCACTCAACAGCATCCAATAATAGCGCGGCATTTAATACTTGATCCATTTCCTAATCTACTTTCACCAAACGCTGTCCAACTCTACCGAATGAAAATGTCAACGCAAGTTCTAAAGCAGACCTCCATACCTTGAGAGTAGAGCAGTATCTGCGTCTCCAGGAGTGAGCAGGTAAGCAGCTGCACCATGTTGTCCACGCCGAGCAGGGAGAAGGCTTCTCCGAGAGGATACTCCCCGAGCGGAAGCTCACCGGGGCCAGGCCGTTGGCACAAGATGGGTCCCTGCACGCCGTGAAACCTCAGCGAGCGGCCGGGCGGCGGCAGGGGCACCTCATAGAGGATGTTGTGGATGTAGCTTTCTAGTGGTAAAGGAGGCGCCGTTTGGGAGGCGACGGCCTGGTGCAGCTGAGACAGGAAGTGTCGAGAAGCTCTGAGGAAGGGGAGCGGCGTGAGGAGGCAGAGGGCTTTGGACACGTACAGCGTGTCGTGAGACGGGTCGAAGGAGCCAGCGCAACCCAGACAGGAGGCGGCGGTGTGGCCTGAGGCTAGAGATTCGCCGTCCGACTCATCCAGGCTGCTCACCAGCGAGTCCATGCTGGAGGTGGAGGGCGAGGAGGCGGACGAGGAGGCGGAAGAGGAGGAAGCGGAGTGGTGCTCCACGTGGTGCATCCTGTGAAGGGTCTGCATGGCTGCGATGATCTGTGCACCCGTCACCTCCTCGTAGAAGGTGTGGACAAAGCCGTAGGAGCGCGAACCGTCCTCAAAACCGAGAGTGAACGAGTGGAAGTGAGACTCCGGGCGGTCGGCCTGAGTGCGGAAAGAAAGACCCCTCGGCATGCAGAGCTGATGACACAGAGGGAGAATGACAGCAATAAGAAATTAATCGGATAGTGCAATAATTTCCAACCTGTACTGAACAGTGGTGCCTTGAATTACACGTTTAATTTGTTCCATGACCACGCTCGCAACTCAAAACTCATGGCAAATCATTTTTCCCCATTGAGATGAAAGAAAATACCATTAATCTATTAAATCTCCTGAAAATGACAAGAATTTGGTAGAATTTGTGTTATTTAGAAAGAAAATTCATTCACCGCCAGGCCAGGTAAACGTGAATAGACTTTTTGACGTCTATATCCGTCAATGGCAGCGAATGAGTTAAGAAAGTTGTTATTAGAGCAAAATATTTTGCTAGTATATTGTGTCAGTCTTTACATCATAAGAAACTAAGGTATGACAAATGAGATGAGGAATTATCAACAAATCGGTTCATGCTGTACCTCGATCGCGACGAAATCCTGTGCATTGTGACAAATTGAAAAAGTACTGCAAAAGTTTAAGTTTAATATAATTCAATATTTTACAATACTAAAAATATTTTTTATGCCTGATAACAAGGTTCTTTTATGATAAGGAATTTAATTACTACCTTGTTTACTTTATTAAGCCGATAATGAGTAACTATAACTAATCACTTCTATTAAGTTACATTACCCAAAACAGTTTTTAAAAAATTTGACTAATTAACGTTAATTCCGCCGGTCACTGAAAGTTGAACAAAGAGAGACAGCAGATGACAATCTTTTAGCTTTTGTGATTTTTCTTCTGACAACACATTCAGAAGGGAAATAAAACGTTGTTTTTGTTTTGTATTCATTATTTCCAGCCACATACGTGACTAACATTATTAATTTCCGACCATTTTATTTGAAGCAAATCTACATTCTCACCATGTTAACTGCATCCTTATTGAAGGGGTTTCTGTCTGTGCTCTCGGGGTAGTGGACCAGAAGCCTGGATTTGAAGGAGCGGTGAATAGGGCTCTGCTCAAAGCTCTCTCCTGAAAATCAGTCGTGAGAAAAATGGTTTCAACTGATGCGAAATAGATGGAAAGAGGACATCACAAATTGACATCGGCAATGAGGATTTACAATCGCAAGACACACATTCTGACCTTCCAAAAAACAGACTTAAAGGGAAACTCATGTAAAAATAAAAGTTCTTTGCAATGATATGTTGTGCTACACGCTACACGCTCGCAAAAAGGGGTCCATTTTTGTTCTCCAAGATACAAATGTTTTGTGTTGTCCCGTTTAGGATTCACAATTCAAGTACTGTTCATGAGGAAAACGTGCCAGGCCAATATGAATGCCTTTCAAAATAACTCACTGCTGTATGGAATGCAGTTGAAAGAAATAAAGTCAGAGTAGTAATTTCGACCACAGATGGGAATGTGCACTTTAAAACAACTGCCAACGGTTCCTGTAAAGAAAAAAAAAAATCTGTTGTTTCTTTATGTTCGTGCTTTTCAGCCACTCTTCAGTTCGTCATCTAGTGGTGGGGATCTGAAGCACGCAGATTTTTCTCAAGCCAAACAAATCGGCCAAGCGACAGCTCGTATCTACATAAATAAATGAATAAATAAATAAATACACAAGTCATGCCAACTGTCAACAGGAAGTGACAAATACGTTTGTTTGTTTTGTTTTTTTTTTTTAGATGTATGTGAGAGATGATGGCTAAAGAATACTTTAAAAACATGTTGTTTGAAATATGTTGGAATGCATCTAAGGAGGTCGCTGATGGTAGAATGGGACATTCGCCTGACTTGGTAGCAGAAAGCAAGGATTTAGTTCCCACTCCCTGTCCATCTGTACTTCAACTTTCTGAACTCATCTATGATAGGCTCCAACAACTCTGAACAGGAAAAGAAGAACTGAAAATAGATGGATGGTGTTTAAGGAATGTAAACCTATTGAGGTTGAGTCTGGAATATCCCGCCTGCAATGAGTGGGCGACTTGTTCCGTGTTTAAGCACCAGACTGGAAGACTAGTGGGTGCTTATTAATCAGTAAGACAAAAGAGGCAGAATGAAACCTTGGAAAAGTGTGCCGTGTAGCCATGGCAGCCATTTCCACCTTGGCCTCAAGGGCAGCTGTCAAGATCACGTTCATCAGCCAATAAATCACACCTGACACGTAGCGAGCATGTTGGCGTGCAGGCAAGACTGACGAGTGTTTAAAGAGCAGAGAGAGAGAGAGAGAGAGAGAGAGAGACAGAGAGAGAGACTGGAGGTGGAGTCGAGGGGAGTTTTGTTTCAACATGCTAATGAAAGCTTAATTAAATGGCTGCTGTTGGAGTTCAGGCCTAATTAGGATGTTTCCTCGTCTTAACATGTTAGCAAGCAGCTCAATACACGCTGTTCTCATCCTACTGGTAATCCACAGCATTAATTATTATTTTAATAAGTAATTGAGTTATACAAGTGAAAGATCACATTGTTAGAGGGAAAAGAATTGTCAAAATTTATCTTTGTCTTGTTTTTGTTTTTTTTTATTTATCTTTTTTATCACAAAACCTGTCGTTTGAACCGGGGTACTGTATACTGAAATAATTATGTCGTCTCGCTTTGGTCACAGAGGCCTTAAATAAACAAGTGTAATTTGACATTTTCCCACAGCTCACCTGGTAATCTCTCATGGCACACATTGGAAGTGCCGAGTGGTTGGCAATAATCGCAGAGATTTACTTGTGCTTAAAGTGTTTGGTTTGACCGAACAGCAGCTGCACAAAAACGACTCGCCCACGCACTTGAACAGATGACAACACAGATATCAAGTGAAGGAGATTAAAATAGCAGCCTGTATCAGCTGCCTCTAACTTATAGACAGGAGTGGGGAGTACTATAATTAGTAGTAGATTTTTCAGGCATCTACACTTTATGAGAGTATTTATTTTTCTGATCTTTTTTTTTTTTTTACTTTAAACTTTTTTGTGATTAATTCTATGTCGGTAGTTATCGGGAGAGTGTTCTTTTTATTCCGGTGGGCCAAAGACAATGACTTCAGTTGATATGAATAGAATTGCTCTTCTTCCACACACAATACACATGTTTGATGCAGTGACAAAGTGCATGTTCACTTGAGTGACATGTACCTTTGAGTGTCAGGTGCAGAGTGGGAGGAAATTTAAAGCCGTGTATTGGCTGGCTAAATTATTGAACAACAGGGGATTCGGGATTGACCCCTGGGGAACTCCACAGGTCACAGCCATTTGTTCTGACGCACATTTACCGATTTCAACAATAATTAATACTATACATTTATGTTTTATGTTGACATTGAGGTCAATTTAATAAACTGCGTGTGTGTTTTTAATTTTAATTTAAGTAAAGAAGTTAAATCAGTACTTCTACCTTTAAAAATCTTTTTTTACACGAATATCTGATTCTGTACGTGAGTACTTTTTGGGGGCTGTGTCTCGTCTTTCCATCACACCAAAGGATGAAAATGATTAACCTTGCTCAGGATTTTTGCACAAGTGCAAAAATATATTTAGCTTAGACTTATTAAAGCAACGCGAAGCATAAATGTGCTGTCAGGGAGTTCTCGGTGTCATTCCCCCCTGAAGCACCCCCCCATGACCGTCATCTGGCGTGAACAGGGCAAAGCTGAAGCCTCAGCCAGCCGGCATTCCAACGGGCAGCGTCATGTGAAATTTGATTAGGCTGCACAACACACTGCACTGCATTGAGAAGCCAACAACAGCAGACTGTTCCGTGGTGCTTGGGAATTCTCTAATGACTCGCATTTGAGAGCAATAGCTCACAGATCTCAAAACATATAATCAAATGAGAAGTGTTGTGAGTGTACAAAAAAATCTGTTTAATATTTCCATCAATCCTCATAATGACAAAGCAAAAACTTAAATAGACATTTTTGTAGATTCATCACAACGGACTGTACAGAAAATGGAGGATTGCTGTATAGTTTTTACTGATCATTTAGAAATTTTAATAAACAGTTAAAGTGGAGGACAGTTTTAGTGTACAGTGAATTCACGTTAATCGGGGTTTGCAGTTGAGTCACAAATTAAAATATGTTTTTTTTTTTTTTTTTTTAATTCATCCCAAACAATAACATTGGGTGCCTCGTAGTTGATAGAAAAGTACAGAGTGTATATCGTTCACCCTTGCACTCCCCAAAAGGTTAACACAAATTAATGTTGAACACACATCAGAAAAAAAACCTCGTTGTACATCTCAAATAGATCGACACATTTAAATTTAGTTTTTAGTCAATCTTTTTATGGGTCATCACTGAAGAAATGTGACTTTGCTACAATGTAGTCAGTGTACAGCTGGTATAACAGTGTAAATTTACTGTCGCTTCAAAATAACTCAACACAAGGCCATTAATGTCAAAACCGCTGCCAACAAAGTGCAGAAGAAAGCACGATCGCCTTCCTTTGGAAACGGGGCTGCAGGGCTGTAGTCCAACATGATAACAAACAACCCCAAACAGACTTCCAAGATAAGCAATGCTTTGCTAAAGAAGCTGAGGGGAAACGTGGCCAAGCATGTGTCCAGACCTAAACCCTATTGAGCATTTGTGGGGTATCATCACATGGAGGCTGGGGAAGCACAAGGTCTCGAGAAAATAACTACAATATTGACACTTTAGGTCCAATCAGGCCCTTTTCACTGAGGGGTGTGCTCACTTTTGTTGCCTCCTTGTTAAATACAAATTTTGATGGAAGCGTCCATTTTCACAGTAAGGAGTGTACACACGTGAGATAATACAGTTTGACGTTAAGACTTTAACTCTCCTGCTTCGTTGCGGCTTAAGGCCCAACGTTCCCATGCAGGCAGGAAATCCCTTGAAGGAGCATATCCTGCTGCCGCTTCTGCTGCAGTGGCGAGGAGATGGCCCGCTGTTACATAAGCAGATTGGCAGCGCTCGCAAGCACCCGAGCGGCGGAGCGGTCACCCTCTCGGTGGGGAGCCAGCGATTAAAGGCAATGCCGGTTAGTTAGAAGAGCAAAATCACTGGCAGCGTTAAGCCCGGCAGCGTTATATCTTCCATCCCCGCCAGCATCATGATGCCTCAGACTCGTGTCGTTTTTGACACTAGAGAAAGACAGGGGCGATTGTTTTTCCCCATTTCTAACGAGGAAGTGACGTTAAATGTTCCAGACGTCACTTTTTTTCTTTTTTTTTTGCGGAATTGGTCTCCGCCTCGGTCAACATCAGGGACAAAAACAACAGACATCTTCCAATTCCTCTTTGCTTCGCCTGGAAATAAAACCCCACTGGCCACTTCGACAAGAGAGGAGCATCTGCCTGCGTCGATTGTTATTGCCATGGCAACCCCTTGGACATTTTCCCAACATCAATCACATAAACACCTTCCTATTCTCTGGATTTAAGTGGACAAAATGGGGAGGGATTGTTTTTAGATGGGCAGAGGTGATGAGAGCCAAAAGGTTAATGAGACATGCAGGAGATTACGGCTGTTTTTTTTTTTGTGATTGGAACACCAAGGTGGAATAATTCCTGCTAATATTAAGAAAAACTGTATTGTGAAGGATGTAGTTAGATATTGTGTTAAAATGATCCAAACACAACGACATGTGAATTTTCATCCTAGAATGTCACATTGAATGCCTTTCTTTTGGGGACTTGTGCTAAAATATATTTAAAAACAGGGCCCTGTTCTCAGATTAGATGTGCTTTCGGAGTGGTGGATAGCATTTTATCAAAAATATAATGGATGACAAAATGGGGGCAGATAGGCTGTTGGGAGTCTATTGCTGTAAACAACAACATTCCGCACACTAAATTGACCATATTCACATTTAGATGCTTTATTATCGAGTTTTGATGTTGCTACCTGCTCCATCGTCCGGCTCCAGGCCCGTCTCCGGGTCCAGTCCACACACGACGAAGTAGTGGGCGAAGCGGCAAGAAGCCGATCCAGTGGCCGCCGCGGTGGTGCTCATCCTCGGTCACACGGAGAGTGAAAGCTGCGTGGAAATCAAGTCTAAACGTCCCGCTGCTGGCTCACCATAGCCGGCTTGAGCCGATAGCTTCGGAAGAACGTCGCCTCCCTCCCGGTCCACCGGCGGGGTGTCGTTCGCGCTAGGGTCCGTTCGCTTAAGTGGTGGAGAAGCACCGGATGGTACGACGGTCATTTAGTGTGGGCTGACCGGGGGAGGAGGAAGCGTGTTGGGCCTGCGGAGGGTGGGAGGTGCGGGAGGGGAGGGAGTGGGGTGGACGTTGGCGGGGAGGAGGAGGAACAAAGACTGAACGCATCATCAACCTTATTGGAAAAGCTTTATCTGTTATTTTTTTTTTTAAATCAGTCGAAAAGTAAGGAGCGAAATTAATGGGAAGATGGAACGGGTTGAGAGGTGGTTTTATAGATTACAAAGAAAGAATGACAAGAGCACGTGGTAATGGAAGATTTGCAACAATTATATCGAAATTTAAGGGTTGGACTTTGAGTTAAATAGCAGGCGAGTTAAAATTGAAAAGCACACAAGTGGAAGATGCGATAAATGTGAACAAGAAGAAAAAGAAGAACGTGTTATTGAGCATTCTATAGAAGGATTCAGGGAATGTGTTGCATTATTTTTAAAACCAAATATAAAAACAGTAAAGCAATTATGTATTAGTTATATTTAGCACAGAATAGTTCCGTCCTGGGTAGATCGCCAGATTGAGAACTAAATTAAGTGTAATCGGCAGAGATGAATATTCTGACCCAGAATGCAACAGTAACGTGCAAAAAATAAAATGTTCTTCCACCAGATTACAAAAGGTACATAATGGCCCGATATTGCCACTTTTTGTGAATTGTTACGCAAAGTGCTACACCGTGGGATTTTTTTCCGACGTAAAATATGTGCATTGGCTCAAAAAAGACTAAGAAACACTAATATAAACAAACCTGAGGAAATCGAGACAATAACTGTGATACAAAAAACACACTTCTCCATACGTAAAGCATTTATTGAAACATTCAAGCAGAAAAATATGTCATTGAACACAAAACTGCTGCCTACTTAAATAAATAGAAATTTAATTAATTAATTAATTTAAGGGGTAGATCTTCAGACAAACCTGTTCCTGAGAGAAAGAAAGTCAGCATTTACGTTGAAAACGTGCATCATTTCGTCACACCTGGACTGACTCGTGCCGTAGAAAGGCTGTCGTCATGCTAGCAGATGGATGCACAGATCCTCCAGTCTTGCGACTAAACCGAGCGGACCTGTCACGATACAGCCTGGCGCATTACACTAAGTACATAATGAGACTTGTAGTTAACATTCACTATCGGCTGTAATCCGCCAAATGTTACTGGAATCCTGTCAAAATCAGTCATCTGCGGACAAATGGCTACTTTTGTTTCATGCTGCTTATCGGCACAGGGTTCTCAATGCCTTCAAACAAGATGGTGGGATTAACTAAAATATCCTTTCTGGATGGCAGAAAGACAAGCTTTTATGACAAACATGCATGTATTTCTTGGGGCACTCAAAACATGAAAGAAAAAAAAAATAACAGATAAAAAACAAAATCCAAATCTGGCTTTTTGAACATTTCAAATCAGATAATTAACTTGATGAAAACCAAAGTAAGATGTTTTTTTGTACAAGAATGTCATTTTTTGTGAGAATAAGTTAAGAAAATGTTCAAGAAAAAACATGACTAAAATTATAATAGTCAGGAAAAAATGTGATTAAGAGTAATATTGGGAGAATATAATCGTACAAGAATAAAGGTGTTATTTGACGAGATTAAAATCGAAATATTTTATGAATACATGTTCTAATTTCCTGAGGAATTTAAAAAAATAGATGTCATTTATGAGAAAAAATTATAAGAATATGCTCCTTCTGTCACGTGAAAAAAGAGCTCATAATTTCAGAATGAAGCGGTAATATTACAACAGAAATGAGTAATTCTACTAAAGACAACTTGTAATGCAGAAAAAATATTTTATTATGAATAAAATTGTATTTTAAGAAGAAATTTGTCACGTGCTTATATCTGATTAAAGAAATGACAATATTACAACAATGAAGTCATGGGAAAAAAAAACTAATTATATAAAAATAAGGAAGAAACTCAATCCTCGTGGAGCATTTTTTTTCAAGGATAATGATTTTACTATTCTGACAAAAAAAACTCTTGCTTTTACAATAAATAAAACTTTACTATTATGAGCAAAAAAATAATTTAACAAGAAATAAGTTATGAGTGAGAAAAAAATTGGTTATCTGAATTTTATCCTGCTGAATATCGGAATCGGCATCAGCCTAAATAAATTCTTGTCAGTCGTGCCACAGGATAAACTGTGTGGAACTATGATCTAATGTCATTGTTGATCACGTGGTGACTTTGGCAAAGTATAGGAGGGCAGTATAAAATCGAGTTTTCACAATGTTTTTAAACAACCAGCGCCTGGGTGCTTTACATATAAATGTCGAAAAGTGAGTGGCTCCCGCTGACCTGAACTGAAATGATGACCAAAAAATTATCGTGTTTACGGTTGAATACATTCAAACAGCGGCGGTAGAGAAGAAGGCTAAAGCCAACATTCAAACTATGTACCAGCTTCTCGTTTGCGCTGCCTGGGTCAAAATGACATGGAAGGGTTTCTTTACTATAAGAACGCTTGAGCTTTAGCCACCCAAAAGTATATCACGTCTGGTAGTCTATGTCAATATACGGGCCACCTGCGCTTGAATATCCTTGTCGGGGTGTGACAGCAGCTGGACCAGTCGGCCGTGCAGCTCCGACGACTCGTCCAGCATGACCCGGAAGAGGCAGTCGTGCTTGCGCCTCAGCTCCTCGGCCACCTGCGCCGAAGGCCTCCAGGACTTCAGATTGCCCGCAAACGTCAGCAGCCGCAGAAGCACCTCGGATGACGTTTGCACGTCAAATAGCAGCATGACGGAAGCTGGAGCCTCGGGGGAATCAAAGCACACATGAAGAATGTTTAAAAACATTTCACAGTGTTTACTTAACTCACGAGACCTTGAGTGGAGTATCTAACATGTTTGACCTTTTTCATCTTGCGAGGTTTCAAAACTAAACAAAAAAAAAGCGTTACCATTTGTGTTGTGAATAATTTATACTTCCCTACACGTTAGCGAGTGCGTTGTTACTAAATGGAGATCAGTAAGCTTTCATTTTTATACATGTATGTTATATTTATTCATCAGTCTATATGATAATTGAGTGATTAATAAATTCACATTTACATGTTTCACGAAACATTAATTTGGATATGTAGTAGCGCAAAGTCATTGTTTGTTCACACTTTACAGTGTAATGTGTAATAGAACTGATATTGTTTATTGCAACAAAACTTAATTGGTTGTTTGTTGAAATATACATTAAAAATACTTTTGAAATAATTGATAAAAAAAAAAACACTATGAGACTATTTTCCAAAATCGTTAAGCCCTATCCATAATGCATTGATCAAACACAGGACAAGAGATCAAAAATCCACTGCACCATTTTGGAATTAAAAACAACATTATCCAGCTATGGAAAAAAAAGTCAATATCCTTTTATCCCATAATGGCTTTTATGCAGTATGGCTGTTCTTTCAATATGCTGCCCTCTAGTGGAAACATCTGAATTTACTGGACACAAACTGTACAATTTGTGCTCCCTCATCACACTATAGCGGGATTTGTATGAACTGCATTATGGTTCACACTTCAGTTACATTTAAAATTGTTTCAGAACAATACTTGGGCACTGTGATTGCGAACACAATCTAAAACACAAAAATTGTTGTGTAACTAACTTCCAAAGGACCAATAGAGGTCGCCATTTCGCTTTTAAAGCCAACTTCTTACCTGAGCCTGAACAATATCGTCCATCATGTCTGGATTAGATGACATATTCACAAGAATCTTCAAGGCCTGAACCTTAAACAAAAGCCCATGTTAACTTCAAATATCGACAAACATTTGGTAAATGTATTTGATCTTAAAAAGAGTGCTATGATCAGACGCTGACCTGTAATGTCACGTCGCTCACCACCAGAAGATGGAGTAGAAGCGTCACCGCATCCTTAAGCAGGTGTTGATGCTTGTCGGTGACAGAAAGGTTGGTTAGCAGCCGGAGAGCGCCAAGCTGAAGGTCAGAGTTCACCGCGGACATCTCGATCAACTCCAGCACTTGCGGTACGTAGACCTAAAAGACAAAATCGTCGAGACTGAGGTTCAGGATTCAACAATGTAGAGTACAGTGAACACCTGCTCCTTGCTGTTTGTACTATCATTATTTGTATTTGAGTTATGGCGTAATAAAACAAAACAAAGAGTAAATATTTTTTTAAATTATATCGGCTCTCAATACCGCACATTTTCACTAATCATGTGCGAGTCTGGAATGTATTCCCCGCAACAAATGGGGTTTCACTGAGTATGGTTATGTACCTTCAGAAGTTCCTGGTTTTGGAGGTTCATACAGAGATTGCTTAAAGCATTCAGAGTTTGCACTTTAACCTCTGGTGCAGGGTCAGAGAGGAAGCCACCTATGATAGGAATCCCTTCACATTCACGGATTACATTCTGCAGGACAGATGATATGTGACGTTAGAATGTTTGTAGATCCTCACACGAATGTGATGGATTCTTCATTTATTGAAGGCCACTTACCTGATTGACGGTAAAAGCAGCAGCATTTCCTAAAGTGAGCAAGATACGACACCTGTCCTGTGTGCTATTGCTGCTCTGTAGACATGTCAGCAGCATTTTTAGGTGCTGTGGCTCCAGGTTGCCTGCAGACTGGTGGATGGTGTCGCCTGTGAAGTCAATAGCAGTCCAAATTTGTCATAAGTCTGACCAGATTTCAAATTCATCTTCACGAGGGCCTCAGTGATGTCAGCGCAAAACTTTGATCTTGTATTACATCTCTGTTGGGTATGATTGTTTAATAATTTGGGTGTTTTTAGCACAGCTCGTGTACTCTTTGAGTTTCTACAAAAACAATTACAATGATCAAGATTTCGATGTTTATTTTCATCATTTGTATAATAACGCATATTGGCATTCCAATACTTACCCGAAGCATCATTTGTTCTCTCACTTTGGGGACACACAAGGTCCAGTCCAGACACTTTGGCAAACAGGCTGTCCGGTCGAGAGTTACCTTCACTGCTCCTTGAAGCAAAACCTCCATTGCCTCCGCTTTTCTTATACCTCCTAAAGCTTCCCCAACTTATGAGTTTATAAATTCCATAAGAGGCCCCAGCACCGGCGACTATTCCTAGCAAAGTCTTCATGCTGCCAATTCTAGGCGTAATACTGCCGCCGTCGCCCATTCTGATGCTGTCTCCTGAGCTAATCTCAACGATGAAGCATTCACCGGATATTGTATAAGCAGGAGGATATATGTCGGTTGGAAATATCAGACAACTAACACGACTCGTTAGTTAGCCCAAAACTAAATGCACCAAGCAAAAGTAACTTGAAAGGACCCATCGTAGTTGCTTGTTTTCATGTGTGTTGCACTGATTACCCACCGGGCAGAAAATAGTTGCGCGATACGAATAACGCAGAGTGACCATAATATTTGAATGAAAATGTTAGAGTCCGATATTTTAACCTATTTGGCGTCTATCGAAGGTTTTTTACATTTTCACGCGCCCACACATAAACGTAGCATACATTTTTAAAAAAATGGCGAGGATAATGCGCACCAAAAAAGTAATCCCACCGGAAGGTATTTATCCGCTCACATTGTCGATTTTCCCAGAATTCCATGTGCGTAGTAGCAAAAATGGCGGCACGGTTGAAATTATATATACATTAAACTATCTAGTTTTTAAATGCTTGTACCCAAAAGGTTTCTTGTGCAGTCGTTTTCATGTGTTTCAAGTTAATTTTACCCATCACCCACTGGAATTTCTTTGCTCTATTATATGCTCGATTTGTTCTCTCCATTACTCGTTTACTGTCTTTGATTGTTTAAAATACACTGTTGCATTTTCTAAATGTTTTCAACTGTGTTGCTGTGACATACGTTTTATAGTGACGTCCTCATGAAAAAAACATCGAGGCGCCAACGTCTCACTTCAATAAACATTTGTCCCTCCTCGACTCGAGCGGGGTAAAACTGAATGTAAATGCAGAAATTAGCGATAATGAATCAAAATGTATCGTCGCGTCTGGTGACGTCATATGTCAATGACGATTGATGATGACGTAACAGCTGCCGCATTCATTTACCCTTTTGGATTATAACTTTTTCAAAGACTGACGGTGACGCGCTAAAACGAGGGGTAAATAATGAAAACCTGGACACAAATATCAGTTTTATAAGTGCCCGTCTGTCATGTTACACATTTTAATATTTAATTAGCTGATGTAAGCTGGACGTGCCTTTTTTATAGAATGATTAGCTTTGCAAATGACAGACAGGCAGTCAAAAATCGAAGTGAGTGCTTTGACAGAGCATGAACTTCAGCAATTATATAAGGTAATAAAAATCATCACTGTAAATATTTTTGCATGAGCCAAAATGGTGCGGAAGTATTTCCGATTGTTTTGTTATTGCTCCTTGACAACAGGCTTTGCTGATCGCATCATGCCGGTTAGATCCCAGAGACCCCATACAGTTCCTGAAAAACACCCTGATCACCTTCCAGGGACATGACAATTTGCAGAATGTGGACTGGTAGGTGCCACTCGGATTAGACCACATTTTCACTAAAGTTACAGGTCAATGCACACCACTAAACAAAAATGTTGCAAAAAGTGGAATGCACAGTTCTATCATGTACCTTCTGCCTTACATGGAAGAGCATTTAATTGTTCTGCCTGTCAGTATATGTCACTGGCAAAAATAGATGAACAAGAGATGCATACTTTAAGCCAATTGAACATTTTGTCTTTTTTTCCACTGCAATCCTGATGATCTCTCATGACTCACTTGTGAGCCTGCTGCATTAGGGACAATTGCACAGTATAATAAAAAAAAAAACCTCAACGTTAGATTCAATCAATCGAAGACTGTCTGCTGTATATCTGCCCTGTGATCGGCTAGTCACCAACCCACGGTGTAACCACCTCCTCAATAATGCTTTTTGTTTGTACTGTTTATAGTACATATGATACAATGGTATACTGTATGTAGGAATATTACTGAGGTGACAAATGTACCTTGTAGACGAATAAAGCAAAATATCGGAGTCATTCAGCACTGAGCATTCATTTTGACGCACCCCATTGTATTTGATGTCCATTGGACAAGTTGTGTGTGCTGATATGAACATCACAATCCTCTGATTGGGAGGTCAGAATATAATGGAAAAAAGACTTATGAAAGCATTTACTTTGTTATTCACACAAGCTTTATTTATTTTTTTAAAGGAACAAGTTTCTCAGCGATAATGCGCAGCGTTCAGTGCTGGCCTCTCTGCAACTGGATGACACGGAATATATGACCTCTGAGGAACTCAAGGTGACGTGCGCCAATCAAGTCTAGTCAGGTGCATTGTCATCATTTCCTCCATTAACATGTACTTTTTATTTTATTAGGCCCTCTTCCGTAAATATGAGAAGGCCTACTCCTGCTACAGGAGGAAATTAACAAGCTCTTGTTTCAGGTAAGAGTGATTGTTTAGATATTCACATTGCACGTATGAATTAACTTGTGAGTTACTTATCTTTTTTCCACACAAATGTGTAAAATGAAAAGTTTTTGTGTGGATGTAAATATATTTGACAGTATTGTTCTTCGCTTCTCACCCATATGGACAGCAGGGACTTGTCATTACAGCATGAACCTAGAAATATTTGAATAAAAAAAAATACATAGAGTTGGTGTTACATGGGAAGGAGGAAAAAAAAAATCCACAGGTACTTTTACTTTTGTATTTTTTAGTTATTTTTCGTTTGTCAGTTCACAACGTTAGCAAAGCCGTGGGAGCACATATTGAAAACCTGTCTAGCGTATTCATTTTTCTTTTCCGTGGGAGCAATCGCTCGCCTCTGTCCTGTTTATTATAAGTGTAAAACATGCACACAGGTAGAACGTGAACAATTTATACCTCGGTCTTCACTTGTCCGCAGCTTGTTGTGCATCGTGCGAAGCAAAGGTGCTGCGTTTCTGTCTCCATGGCTCTCGAGCATCCTGACTTCTGGCGAGCACCGTTTTACGTGGCATGTAGCGGCTCCTGGAGAAAGCTACGTTTGTCCTCACATAGCTGCTTCTAGACTGGAAGCCATATTTTTTTCCATATGTCATTGGCTTCTTCGAGTCTCTGTAAACGGGAAGACGTTGTTGGAATGTGGCTGTCGGCCGCTGCAATCTAGGAAGTCTGTAAATCCCGTTTGTCTGCGTCATTTCCGGTTGCATGGAACGCATCCAGGAGGCTTTCATATCAGGCTTGGCGTAATTCCTGGACATAACTCCACGCTGGACAGAATCGAACCTTTGAGGAATAGTATTGGGGCTATGCTTGTGCCTTTCTCGCGATAGTTGATGAGTGTCTGATGTTTGCTCTAAGGGATTTGGTTTGTGGACATCAAAAAGAAGGGGACGGCGTTGAAGAAGACTGTCTGGAGAATTTAAAGGCGGTTTGAAAAACACAAGGTTCGAGTTGACTGGCTCACGCTGAAAGTGATATCTGTGATATCTTGGGCTTTGGGCTGACAGGTCGACAGATTTCTGGGCCCTGGGACTGATGTGCACATTGTCAGAGTCTTTCGCTGCACTCTTTTGCACCGTTTGTTTGGACTTTCCATCCGGCATGAACAACCACAACGCAATAGGCCCTCTTGACGATCTGACATACACACTTTTTCCGTAAGAACCTTGCCGAGAGGGTGCGACTACGCCTTGCAACTGTGATTTCTTAAGCCTCTCGATTGAACTTCCTTTGGCTGTCTCGCTTGCTCCACGGTGGCCATTGAGAGGATGCCCATCACGCGGACTCAAGGGAGCAACCTCGTCTTGCAACGGGTTTGGGGGAAATTGAGAATTTTCAGGATGTTGGTGGTTTTTCCACCAATCAGCTCCAGTTCTGACATAAATAGTTTGATAAGGGCTTGGATCAAAGCTTCCATGGTTGTTGGAGCTGTTGTGCATCCTGGGAAAGCGTCTACTCGCGGCGGTGTCAGGACCAGGCACGGAGACGCTCGGACTCGAGGCGGGATAGCCGACATCGTTTTCACTTTGTCCATACGCAGAAATTAACCTCCCGTTCCAGACTTTGTCATCTTTAGTGTCTTCATCATCATCATCCTGCTCTTCTTTAGGAGAGCGTTCTCCTGCTATTTCGTTCCGCATCACCCCCCTAGCTGTTTGAAAATGTGCCAAGTCCTCACCGGGAGTCAAGAAGGAGCTTTTCATGGTTTTTATAAACTGTTTGAGATTGTTGATGTGTGGAAAACGGATGCCCTCCACAGCCGTGTCTTTGGTATGCTCCTCTATTAAAAGGTTAAATGGATGCCGGTCTCTAGGCTGAGGTGGACTCTCATTCGGTTCGTTGTCGGTTGGGGGGGCTAAGCTTTGGTGTTGATCATTTTCTGCGCCGTAGTTTGAAGCCATAGAGTCTTGATCCTGGGGGAAGGATTGTGGATCAAGCACCCTGGGGTAGCCATGTGATGCATCTTGCTTTAAACCTAATGACATTAAACAGACGCCATTCAGATTAATGCAAATACACCATCGCTCCATCCATCCGTTCGTTCGTTCGTTCGTTCGTTTCACGAGTGAGCTCGAGCCCATCCCACCTGACTTTGTAAACAAGGTAGGGAACTCCCTGAACTGGTTGCCAGAAAACTATAAAGTTACATACACACAAAGAAACATTTGCCGTTATGGACCATTTAAAGTTTTCTATTAACCTAAAGCCTACTGGGCACTGAGCGATGTCGCCAAACGTGACTAAAGTGGACTATCATGAAAAAAAAATTAAAGTTGGTGACTTTTTGCTGTACACCAAAAGGTTGAATACTTAAACATTCATCTACTGCTACCTTGGATTGTGTTTTACGACTACACGTACAGTCTGCTGGACTGCAATTATTTTTGGATTGAACCACAAAAACGTGGAGCGATTGTCAAGAAAGAAGCCGATTGACACAAAGAGTGCAAATAGGCTATGATAAAAGAGAAGATAAAAAAAAAAAAGCTGTTAAAAGAGAAATCCCACGCATGCATTGGGAGAAGATGCTAAATTTACCCACCAAGGCTGGAGCTGTTAATCTAACACAGAACCTTTCACCTCTGTGACAGAAGTTCTCAACACTACAACACCAAGCCGCCCATGAATTGTCATCTTGAATCTAATTGTGCAGTCTGGTTCACAGTAATTTAATAAAGGCTAAATAATTTTGACTTGCTTCCTAAGATAAAAGCGCATTTTATTGTTTGAAGCCAGATCATTGGAACTGCGAGGCAGATGTGCCATGTCCGCAGTAATGCCTTCATGATGAACCCAAAAGTGTCAATTAGAAGAGGTCTTACCACTTTGAGGAGAAAGACACAAGCAGACCAACATCAAAAGGGAAAAGCAAATGAGCCTATAATAAAATAAATAAAAAACAGACTGTTAGGCAGACACAACATTGGTTGTTCTCATGCACTGAGCATGAATTTACCCAAACAGAGCGGCCATGACAAGAAGTTCTCCAACAGCGGCAGCAAAGCGGCCACGAAATCTCGCAGCCCTTTTCCTTGCGCCACAAAACCAACACAAGAAAAGAGCAAAGAGGACCAAAACAGACCAAGTGGCATTCAGGTTGCACTCGCTGCAATTAGCTGATTGCAGGCAGCTGTTGCCGGTGCACATCTCCAGCTTGTTAATTTTGTACTGACCTAAAAGTGCAATTTGCATTTGGGTAATAAGACAATATATGTGAAAAAATTAAAGTAACCCACAAAAAAAAAAAAAAAAATCATGTTTTAAAATCCATGTTTTTTTTTAAGTTTACTCTTTGAATTATATCTGATATAAGAATTTATTTTACAATATTTTACACAGGTTTGCAACTTGGCTTATTTGATATTAAACATTTTTATCTAAAAATATTTTTTATCATAAATCATATTGTATGCCTACCAACTCTACCCAACGTGTGACAACGTGAAGGTGCACAATTCTAAATTTAGATTTATGTATGCTGCAAAATCTGCAATTCAGCAGGGGTGTGGAGGACGAACTGTGATATTGTAGAGGTTTCTCAACTCTGAAAAAAACGCTCATATATTGTTTTGAGATACTCTCTTTGCCTTGGTGAATAAATATGACTAAAATATTCATGAAGTGTAACCCTGACCAGAAATCTGATCCACCCGAAAAGAAAGTTCGCCATTTTCAGTGATTTATTGATGAGCTGTATTTGTGTTGGTGGGCAGGAGCTGGAAGGATTTCACCATCGCCAGCGTGACCGATGCCTCGGAACTGTCTCAAAAGACGGAAATTGCGATGAAGCATTATGACAGGCGAAAGCAGGAGGTGCCTTTCCTTGCTTGGCTGCACTGGGTCAAGTTCAAGAAGGAGTCGCGGGTTGGTACGTGGCCTTCAAAGCATTTCTCACTCCATCATAGGAAAAAAATCTGTCCAAAATGCTTAAGTTTTTCTTGACAAGCTGCCCCAACTGGGTGACTCATTCTGTCCAGCGTTTGCTTATGTTCAGCTCATCTCCTGTGTTTTGATCTCACTAACTAGAGGCGGTGCGCAAATTGGTGGGAGTTCTGAAAGCCTGCGTCCTCAAACGCATCGTAACCGCATGGAAGAATGTCGTTAGGGACTCACAGAGGACCAAGGATTACTTTAAGGTATCAGCTCTTTTGAAAATATAGTGAGTCCACCTCATTGTTGGCATGTGTTACTGAAAACACAATTACTGAAAATCTGCTATGTAGAGACTTTTTTAGTTTTACCTCTCCCATGCATTAAGCACATTGTAACCTATTGAAACCCTGTTTAAAGTATTCCTTCACATCTGTTCTCACTCTCTCACTACCAAGCAATGGGAAACTTTCATACAAAGTCATAAAATAAATATCATAAAGTATGAGGAAACAAAAAGAAGAGTCGCTCACTCAGTTCTTCAAATAAGATAGAAAGTGTGCTTGCTTCAAGCTGTTTATGTCTCACTCACAGTTAATGTTTACATTCAAACTGACACGTTAAACAAAAGTCAATTAAACATTGTATATTTAAATATAAAAATGTTCAACCAAACAATATCAATTTATCTAATGTAACTTGCATAATGCTTTCGCAATTTGCAAAAGGCCATAGACCTTTAAACAACTGGTACTTAACTAATTTAATCCCAGCCATTTTCACATGAGGAAGCACCTCAATCCTAGCGTTTTTCTGGATTTTGACTGATTTTGCAAGCCCTACAGAATATTGTGTTCTAAATATCTAAAAACATGGAGCTATGACGTTTAAAAAAATAAATAAATAAATAAAATTAAAAAAAAAAAAAAAGGCTAAGACGTATATGTACGTCTTCGGAAGGCGGGGATGAAAATTTGGAAAACATGTATATATACATTTTTTGGGATTGAAAGAGTTAAAGAGTAGCTTCAAATACAGTGTACAATTATCAGGCATGTACCTGTACAGTGAAACCTTGGTTTTTGCGATGGATCCGTCCCAAAAAGTCTCACTCAAAACCAAGTCGTAAGAAAACCAAAGCAATATTTCCCATTGGAAATAATGTAAATCTGATCAATCTGTTCCAGAAACTGAAAATATTACCCCCCACATATGGATAATAGTTTTACCTATTGAAAACACTATGGAATATATATAAATGACTAATATATGAATTCACTTAATATTTATTGACTGTATCAACATGCAAGCCAATGCAAGTCATTGTGCCAATGACCATATTATAGTCTGTTAGCACCCTCTATTGGTGTCAAAGTGTATTACGGCAGCTAAGCAGTGTGTTATTTAGTTGGATCTATATCGGTAGTGCAAAAGCTTCACTCAAGGAAACCCTTTTACACAGCAATGTGTGACCAAACTTAAATTTGGCTGACAAAATATAAGCTTAACAAAAGCAGAGAAGATGGGAAAAATACAAAACTTGATCGTTTTTAATCAATTCATTTGAAGCTAAAACTAATGAAAAATCCCCAAATGTGTGCGGTTTGATGTTGCAGAAACTTCAGAATGAACTGGAGATGGAGCGCCAGCAAAGCCAGATTGGGGAGGGATGCGACTGGCTCTCAGCCTTGCCCAACCACATCTCACTCAAGGTTGTTTGCTTTTGCTCCCCCCGTCCCCCTAAAAGAAATTAAAACTGTTCCCTGGTGTCGCTTTTGTCAAAATACCTCAAGGATCAAGAATTTGAACTTTCACTTCCTACATTCTTACAGTTTATGCTTGCAATTTTTTGCTGTGTTTAAATGTTTTAAAGGTATTTTTAACAATCTTGAATGCATTTAAATCGTGTGGGAGATGTAAAACTATGTTTTTTTTTTACTTACGTTTTTTTGATATGGTATCGCCGTTATGTCATGCACTGTAGTCTGATGAACGTACTCAAAATTTTGCCAAAAAAAAAAAAATAAAGATTTACTTTTTTGTTTAATTTTACACCTGATGGGTGGGCACTCGGCAGGCACTCCAGAGAATCAACTATTTGTGTGTAAACAATTCAAATGATCGTTTTCCTCTCATATGTTTGCGCATACACACACAAACACAATGAGCCTCCGGTTTATGGGTCTGTTTATGATTATGTCATTTTTATTGACAATACAATACAATACTTTAGTATTGCACATTTCACAACCGCTGGAGCTGTAACAAAGCACTTTCCATATGGTGTCATATAAATTAGCGGGAAATTAGCACTCAAAAGACAAACAATAGATAGCAGAAGAACAGCATGACAGAGCGGAAACAAAGAAAGCCTTGTTTGTTTTTGGCCTCACATTTTCTGGCAAATGGGGAGCAGTATGTTTGTCTTTGTTTGCTGGGTAGTTATTGGAAATTCAGATGGACCGAGCAACGTTTGAGAAGGGACAGAAAAACAACAAATTGACCTCGTAAATCAAAGTACCACTCCAGCCCGACTTTTCTTTTTCTTTTTCTTTTGTCCAACAGATATTCCAGTACATGGAACTACGGGACCTACTGAGCTGTTCGGAAGTTTGTTGCAGTTGGAGAAGTCTCATACATACGGGCACTCTGTGGAGTAAGGTTAGTACAATACGCATGGAATAGGGGTCAGGGGTCACCGACATGTTGCCGAGGCAGCCCTCACGGACCATATGAGTGGCCTGCAGTTGCGTTCCAAAATAGGTCTGCAAAGACGGGAAATGATAAGGCTCGAAATAAAGAGTTTTGCAATTTTGAGCAGCAAAGTAGGAGGACAGTTGATAAGTGTCTGGATTCTGGAGAGAAAATCATACAGGCTAAACTGAAGCAGAACTTCCATTATTTTGTAATAATAATGACAAATTTATAATTTATCAGCAATGTTTTGTGCATTTTAACAATAGAGTCATGAGTTTTGACTTTGACTGCGAAGGTCTGCACACAATAAATGCTCTCAAAATGACGTTAAAACAGAGCTTTATTTTTTTTTTTATTTAGCTTTAATTCTAGACGAGAAAATAAAACTGGTGATTCTATAAATATGAGAAAAACAATTGTTCATTCATAATATTGTCATATTTTTATTGTGTCATAAAACGCTTGTTTCATGGGATTAACAAAGTTAGAAAATTGCTCATCAGATGAAGTCATTGATTCGCAAAACAAAAGAAAAAAAATATTTTGAGCCTTGCATGGTGTTTTTTTTTTTTTAAGAATTTTGTCCATCCATCCATCATCTGTACCGCTTCTCCTCACGAGGGTCGCGGGGGGTGCTGGAGCCTATCCCAGCTATCTTCGGGCAGTAGGCGGGGGACACCCTGAACTGGTTGCCAGCCAATTGCAGGGCACACAGAGACAAACAACCATCCGCGCTCACACTCATACCTAGGGGCAATTTCGAGTGTTCAATCGGCCTGCCGTGCATGTTTTTGGAATGTGGGAGGAAACCGGAGTACCCGGAGGAAACCCACGCAGGCACGGGGAGAACATGCAAACTCCACACAGGATGGCCGGAGCCGGGATCGAACCTACGCCCGATGCTGTCTCTCACTGTGAGGCCATCGTGCTAACCAGTCGGCCACCGTGCCGCTAAGAATGTTGTATACGTGCTAATTTGACCATATGAATATTGGCTGATATTTACAGAAATAACGTGCTCCATATTGGTATTTATCTGTTTCCAAATTATTTTGACAAATCATTAACATGATCACTGTATTCTCATAAATTAATATCAATTATTGTTTATAATATATACTCATAAAGTGATTAAAGGTCATTTGAGCAAATTTGATATTTCAGAAGTGTGTATCAAACTGCTAGGCCTTGGCACTAATATGATCTATATTGATATACGTTCCTTTTCTACCCGCTCAGATCAACGTCTCGGTGGATAAGCGTTGGATAACAGACGACACTATGAAGAAAGTCCTCCTTAATTTCCGTCCATTTGTGATCCACCTGAATCTGCGCGGCTGCACCTCCTTACAATGGTCCAGTTTGAAACACATTGGTGAGTTTTCTCTTCCTACTACCACCGATAATTGATAATCGAGTAACATGCTGTAAATACTTACTAGAAGCTAACCGTGGTATTTTCGGCTAATTTCTGAATCCAACAAAACTCAACGCAGCTGTGCTTACTGCTTAGTCACCACTGGCTAATTTGGTCAATGAAGGAGAATTTTTTAGTGCGAATTTTTTAGTCCCATTGTTACATAACTTACATTGGAGGAAGTGTAGAGCAGCCTGATTGAACACACATTTTTGTACAATATCTGCAAGTAGAAATTATTTACTTTGCATTTCAAACTTGAATGGTGGCCAAGCTCTCCAGAGTCACATCTATTTATAGACAAGCCATTGAAAAGTTAAATTTGACATAATGCAGTGGTGCCTTGAGATTTAGCTTTAAGATCTTTATTGCCACTCCCAATTAAAGCTTACTGCCAAAGTAAACATCAAAAAGAATTGCACGTTTTGTATTCAAAACAACCATACAAGTATGCATTAAATTCCACTAGCTTCACGCTAACATGTAAAAGTAAATGCCGTCAGTGAGCTAACAAAACGCACTGGCGTTTTTTTAGTACACTTTTGAACCAAGGATATTTGAACACAAATGGTTGAGCAACAAATGTTAACCGAAAATGACTCAGGCACCGAGTCTTCATTCCTTTCCAAGGGCGACTCATATTACTGAGAAGCTGAGACTCTGTCCATGTACAGTACATTCGTATATCTATATTACTGACCATGGTGACAACGGCCCGCACACCAGGAGGAGCAGCACAATGTCCATTGACTTTAAGTAAAATATGTGGAAAAACCTATTTATTTTCTATTTTGTTACATCACTAATCTGTTTATATATATATATATATATGTCATGGAACAAAATAAACTTGCATGTCAAGTCACTTGTGTATGTCCCCTTAAAAATTGTAGTGTTCATTATCACATTTTAGCTATGATTTACGGTAGCAATTCAAAGCAAAAAAAAAATAAAAATTCCCATCAACTGGTTCCACACAATTTAACATATTCATTTAATGGCTGATCACACAAACAGTAAAGTTAATCAACGAGGTTTTCCAAATAAGTCAAATATGCTTTTTTTATTGTAACATTTGAGTATATCGAGCAACAATATTGTGACATTTGTTATAATTATACACCACTGGAAAATGAACAGATCCCCGTTAAACCTGCAAATTGGTATTGTAACATTTTTTTTGTGATCATTCCCATATTTTTGGGGGATTACACACCACCTAAGTATATTCTTCATCTGATACAGACTATTTGACACTATGGGAAATCAGTGGGAGACGTTGAGCCCATTCAGAGCCTTTTCCCTCAAGACAGTCTGATAATCTGGTACTTCTGAGGTTGTCTCAAGTGGCTGGGCTCCACTTCCTCTTCTGGCTCACCCTGCACCTCTTCTAGGGAGTTCCAGAGCAGCTCGTCCGACTCGTTTTGGTCTCGCTGGCTCTGCTGCCTGTCTTTTGGACACCCTCGGTTGTAGGCGCGCACATACTCCTCCACGCTTTCGCCCGTGTATTCGGGAGGCGAGCGACACAGCAGGCCGGAGTGCCTCACCACCGGGTGAAGTCGAAGCCAATACGCCATGTAGTGGATGCTGCAAATTGTATTTAGTTTTACTTCTTTTTTTGGGGGGGGGGGGTTTTACTTTAAAAGATGAATATGAGACGTCTGTGGTTTTCATGTTGGTTACACCCCTCTTGAGTCTGTTTTTACAGATAATACCAAGTGGTAACAGTAGCACTGATTTACATTTACAACCATAATTCACAATATTTATTTAATTCCATGGAATAAATATTAGCAAGTTAGATTTTTTTTCTTGGCTGGAAACAATATTTTACTGTTGTTTGACCTACTCTGTTACAGTCAAATTTAACCGAAAGCGAAAATGACACGTTTGCAGATTCTTGCTGTTCTTTCTCCGGGTACCCCCATTTCCTTCTACATACCCAAAACATGCTTGTTGTGTTAATTGAAGACTATAAATTGTAGTTGCCCTGTTAGTATGCACTCCTGCTTCACAGTAAAACATTCCGGATTGGACTCTTGGCTTGGAACTTTCTGTTTGGAGTTTGCATTTTTTTCCCACCTCTCAACCAGCTTTCACCCATATTCCAAAAACATGTCATGTACTTTATGTTCTCCAAGACTCTAAATGAGTCATTTGTGCGAATTATTTGCTCTGTGATTGGCTGGCGCCTCTCTCTTAGTCAGCTGGGATAAGCTCCAACTCACCCACAATGCTAATGAAGACAAACATTATAGAAAATAGATGCATTACATTGCTTTTCCCCCTCATAAAAATGGAAAAACGTGACAAAGTATAATGAATTGGGGTTTTGCTTGTATAACCAACATGAAAACCAGAGAGCTGTATCAGTGGACAATTTTTCAACAAAACAAATTGAAACCCCACCTATAATCGCACAGCCAAGGGTTTCCCCCCAGCTTCAGCTTGGACAGGAAGTAAAGGTCTTCAAGGACCCCATGCTGGATGAAATGCAGGCTGTTGTCTGACAGGTCCAGCTCACGGAGATGCAGAAGCCCGAACAAGGAAGCTGGAGAAGTGCACAAGAGCATGTTGTTTACCCGCCACAGCCAGTTACCGTGACCAGGTCAATCGAACTGAGCCGGCGAGAGTGGAAGTTTGTGCACATTGTTTTTTTTTGTTGTTTTTTTTTTTATGTAATCCAATTCGGCTCACTTATATTTTCAGACAAAGCTAATGGTCTCTAAAAGGGGAAAATGAGAAACAGAGATTCACAGCAGATGTAAAACTCTTGGTTGCTCCAGGAAAAACACACAAAAAAGCCTTTTTCTGTCATTCCATATTAAGTGCATGCTGAGAAATTGGCTGCTTTGTCGCACGTAAAGCATACACTACTCACAGAAAAGTTAGGGATAATCGCATTTACGGGTAAAATTTCAGGATGAACATGAGTTGCACTATTACACGTGAACCCAATTTGATTTTCTAAATTTTGAATCGCAATGTTTCAAGTTGGTGTTCTAAGGACTATGAATACACCAAAAAATGTCTTTGCTCAGTTCGAATTCACACATGGACGCACGATCTGGAAGTGCAACGCACACTCCAATTGCACGTCATACACGCACACAACCTAGTCAGGGGCGGAGCTACGTGGTGGCCACGCCTTGTCACTCTCTGGCCACCCCCACACCTGGTGGATGTTCCCAGAAGGAAGTGGAAATGGCGCAATAACACTCCATTCACAAGTTTGACGACGGTAAAATTAAGTTCCACGTGTAAAAATTTCGGGTCCATTTTAAATGGCACTGTATACCTGTATCAATGCGCTCCATTTTGTTGTGGCTAAGGTTCAGCGTTTTCAAACTCTTTGCTCCTTGGAAAGTCTTGGCCTTGAGATGACGAATGGAATTGTGGGAGAGATCTATTACGACGGCGTCCTCGGGAATACCAGCAGGCACCTCGGTTAGACCTGTAGATCAAGACGAGTGGATATGTGAGAGACTATTGGCTAATTCATCCGTTCAAAAGTTAATTTGTCCCATGTGCAGTGGATCATGTATGTTTATATTGGATTCTTCTCATAGGAAGTGCAGTTGTCCCTTGCCATATTGCGCTTCAGTTTTTGCTGTTTCGCTGTATCGCAGATTTTCCTCTCTCCCTCTCACTCTCTCTCTCTCTCTCTCTCTCTTTCTATCTCTCTCTTTCTCTCTCTCTCTCTCTCTCTCTCTCTCTCTCTCTTTCTCTCTCTCTCTATCTCTCTCTTTCTGTCTTCTCTCTCTTTCTCTCTCTCTCTCTCGCTCTCTTTCTCTCTCTCTCTCTTTCTCTCTCTCTCTCTGTCTCTCTCTCTCTGCCCCCCCCCCCCTCTCTCTCTCTCTCTCTCTCTCTCTCTCATTCTGTCTTCTCTCTCTCCCTCCTCCTCCCCTCTCCCCCCCTCTCTCTGTCTCTCTCTCTCTCTCACGTTCTCTCTCTCTCTCTTTCTGTCTTCTCTCTCTTTCTCTCTCTCTTTCTATCTCACTCTCTCTCTCTCTCTCTCTCTCTCTCTCTCTCTCTCTCTCCTCTCTCTCTCCCTCTCTCTCTGTCTCACTCGCTCTGGTTATTTGGTTGATTCTCAGCCCTGGAATTTCTTTGCGGATAACGTGTAATCATTCCACTCATGCGGCAGCATCCAATCATACAGCCCCTGTGTGATAAATAGCTCAGGATTGCTGTTCATTACATAACACACATGTGTGTACTCGGCAAGGATCCTATTTATCACAGTGATTGACGGATTCCAATGCGGATAAAAGACTTGCCTCGGTTACTGCAGTCCACGCGTACATGAGGGAAATAATAAGTGTGGCAGGATATGGTGGCATCTGGTTTGTTTTGAAAGGGACTTGGCTCCGCCGGATCGTTGGGGTCAGTCTGGTCGCCTTGTGGCTTTTCGTTGGGGTCTGGCTTCTTGCACAGCAGCTCTGGGTCAATCCGCTTCAGCTTCTTGCCTTTAAGCCCGAGGGGCTCCGCGCACCTTTGAAGAGAAACACGGCAAAACAAATTTCTTGTCTGACCCTACTCATCACAGATGAAAAAAGTACTCATGACTTAAAAGTACTCTACTTAAGTAGAGGTACAGATACTTGTGTAAAAAGGAACCGGTCAAAGTAGGACTGATTCAACTTGTTTAGTCATGTAAAAAAGTTTTGAAATGAATTTCAATGATTTATTTACTGTTAATTATTTAAAATATGCATTAAAAAAACTTTTCTCATTTGTTACCACCCAAACCTGGCATCTCAACAGGGGTGTGTAGACTTTTTATATCCGTTGGCCCTTTATGTGTTTCGTTTAGAATTTATTTTATTTTCAAGCCAGAACCTTGTGGTTTTTAGGGTGACATAAAACACATCACAATCACCGTAAATCATTCTTGTTGCTGACAACATCGAACCATTCTCTTAAATATGGATGGGGAATTTCTGTCCAATATTTGCTCCTCTGAATCGAATGCGTCATCATCGTTAATGTGCCCTCATTCACACTCCTCCATTTTGTATCTGATACTTTTTTTAACGCTTTTTAAGTCCCCAAGATGTCAATTAATCAGTCAATTAAAATCTCAACGCTTCCTTATTTAGATTTTATTTTTAAATAGATAGATTTTTTTTAAATCTTTCACTTTTTTTTTTTTTACTTCATTACATCCAACGTCTTGATATCCACAATTTTGGAAACCTCACCTGGCATGATTTCCCAGATTCCGGTTGCTTGGAACTTGAAGGGTTTGCACGAGACCGTCCATGTCACAAAGACAATTCAAGGGATTGTCATAGAAGCGCAAGTAGCGGATGTTGGGCATTGGGATGAGGGCTTCCTCGCTCAGCGAAGTCAGCCGGTTGTGTTGGAGCAGCAGGGTTGTGAGTCGAGTCAAACCCTCGAAGGCCCCCTCCTCCACCAGCGAGATGTGATTCTGCTGCAAGTCCAGACTGGTTAGACTCTCGTAGCCGGCGAACGCTTCATCGCGGAGGACCTTGATCCTATTACGTGCTAAGAGGAGGTATTTGGGTGCTCTGGACCAGGTTTGCGGCCTGGGTATGGAGGTGAGGCGACGGTCCTGACAGTCCGCAAAGACACGTCCCGACTCTAACGATTCTGTGCAGTTGCCTGGTCTTGGGGCGTCGGATCTGTTATGACGGCCGGCTCCTCTCACCCTGAGAGTTTTATACACAAAAAAAGTATGTGAGTGAGGGGAAATTGGTTAAACAACCAGCAAGTATTTAGACGGCCATAAAAATAAGGCATTGAATACTTTTGCAGACTGAAATCTCCTACTTATTTTTGTCAATCGCGTCAGAACTTTGACTTACGAGTGCCTTAACTTACATGTTCAAGTTAAAAGCCACGGGTCGATTTTTTAAATTAATTTCTTTTAAGCAATTTGAGATTTGAGCTACAGATACGTCACTGCTCAAGTGAAGTGGAAACAAAGAGGAGCAAGTAAGGCGTGACTGCATCAAGGTTATTTTAGTTAACGAAAACTAACTAAATAACTCAAAGCTAAAATTGAAAAAACATAAAATAATAATTATTCATAATAATTAATGTTTGTCGTACACAAGCGACGTCATCAAGCAGCAGCCAATAAAAAAGAGCCAGCCGATGACATCACTCCTACGAGATGAGTTTGCGTGTGGTTTTGGCTCGAAAGGTTCCCCTGATTTTGTCTTTTAACTCAGCCCGAAACACAATGCTAGGTCAAAAGTGCTTTCTTTTTTTGGTTGACCTATAAGAAAATGAAATCGATATTCCCAAAAATAATTATGATTCAATCCACCAACCCAATTTAGAAGTTGGCAACAGGGCATTCTAGCTTTATTTAATTAGCTTCTGTCGACCACAACTCACGTCTAGAAAAAGACTAACCGGCTCCAGTTCCTGACGTCACTCACTAGGTCCAGTACCTTTAAGGCTCACACATTTGGGAAAATTCAAGCCAGGGTGAAAACTTTGCAAAGCTCTTTTGTATGTAGAAGTACCTCTCGTTGTTCTTCGTTAGGTTCTAATTTTAAACATAAAATTAGATGAATCTAGGAATGGGGGCTGCAGAATGTTCGATAAATAAAATATTCTCGCGATCCAAACAAATGAAAAGCAACCCTCCTCGACCGCTGGGTCATTGACTGCGAATCGACCCCACGCCTAAAATAAAAAGTCGGCTGTGCGAACCACAAAACGACTAACAGCCCCGTGGTTTGGAAACAGTTAACGACAATTTAGAGTCCTCAGTGAACATAACAAGCATCCTTTGGAATGTGTGAGGATGTATGCCCAGTCATCCCCCCCACCCCCTGCAGAATTTAAATCGGGCCCAAAGGGTGCATGATGCCCACCTGTCCCTTCCGAGCTTGTGTCTTGCTCTTTTGAGGCCTCTGCCTTTGCCCGCTCGTTTCATCTCGACGAACGGGAACAGCAGCAGAAGCGCGAGGAGGGAGACCACGACGAAAGAGGAGGTCACGCGCATGCTGGAACCTGCAGCTTTTTTTCCCCCTTTCTCTCGCTCTCTCTCTCTTTTCTCTTGGGAGGGCTGTGGAGTCAAGCAGAGTTGTTTTGGATAGAATGATGAAGATTTGAAATGGGTCAAAGCCTCGGACAAGTAACTGTTAATGGACTGCAGCTGTGGAAAGGAGTGATGTTGTTGCGTAAGACGCGAGGCACATCCAAATGTGTATTTATAGCCTTACAACAATATTTACACACTTTCATGTTGTACAACTTCCACTTTTGTTAAACCCATTAACTACCAGCTCAGGTAAAATGAATGCACTTTTTGGCGTCTATGCCCGTCAATGGCAGTGAATGCGGTAATGACGCATTTAAAAATCTGTATGTATGTTGTATCACTCGGAGCGCATCCATTGGTTGACTGGGCCTTCAATACAGCTGCATTTTGCTTGTCAAAGTTTACAGCCATTATTTTGCTCTAAGCAACCAATCAGCAGGTGGAAAAATGATGACATCGTCTGTGTGGGAAATTTTGAAATCTGACTGGTTAATGAAACAGCTCTTTAGCTAAGTTATATCATCTTGCGGCACTATGTCATTCTGAAGGTCTTGGACGGATTCAACTGACCTGGCAACACAGAGGCTAAAATACGCATGGACAAATAAATAAATAAATAAATAAATAAAATCTACCATCCACATACTGTACCTACATGTAATAGAAACAAGGTAGCCAAGCGAAATCTTACGAAATGAAAATAATTGACTGTTCGGAATATATTTACATTCATGGAATAAACCTAATTTACAAAAGTATTGGGACATGTCCCCAGTTGTTTACTAACTTTCTGGCTCTTTCTATTCCAGGTGAATGCAAAAATCTCCAAGAGCTCAACGTGTCTGAGTGTTTTAATATCACGGTGAGAACAACGTGGCTCATGCTGTTAAGGTTTTAATGAATTCTGTACCTAGGGGTGTCAAACTTGTTTTCATCACATTGTACATGGATAATCTGTAAGGGTGTAAAGTGGAGCTGCTCGATTATGAAAAAAAATATTTATCACGATTATTTTACTAATAATTAAAATCACGATTATTCTAACAATCATTTTGGGGGGAACAATACAAAAAAAAAACAATATTAAGATAATCAAATTTTTTAAAACACCATAATCATGCAAGTTATTTTTATAGCACTGTAAATTTGTATTCTTTAGAAAGGCATAAAGAATTAAAAAGAATTTTTTCAAAAAAAGTTAGTTAAGTTTTCTTCTTTATTTGTGTTGCTCATTCTAGTGTGTGCGTCTAGGCCACCCAAAGTCAGTATAAAACAGATATTTACTGTTCATTGCGACTGCTCAACTCCTCTCAGCTCATCAGTACGGCACTAAGATCAGGTTTTCTTCATCTAGGAGTCTTTTTTTTTTTTTTTTGTAGAATGTTTCCTAATTTTGCCTACCAAAATCTAACAACTTGCTGGATCTGGCCCACGGGCCGTGAGTTTGACACCTTTGCTTTTGAGATTCAGCTCTCAAAAACAACTGAATGTTCAGAAGCAGCCACAGCTGTCTGGCAGCCTCACTTGAGTATAAAATACGTATGACGTGGTGGTGTGTGCTTTGACAGGACGCCATGATTGAGTCGATTGTGGAAGGCTGTAACTCCCTGCTCTACCTGAACCTTTCCGGCACGCTCTTGACAGACGCCACCCTCCGAGAGCTGGCAAGGTAAACGGCACCACTTGTTAGCATGTTCGTCCTTTTGTCGCTGGAGCCTTGCCCTCTACTTCCCAGAAGGAGCCACTCATACGCATACTTTTTTTCCGACGTAGAGCCCTGCGGCGCTTTTTCCTTTGCCCTTCACGTGTGAGAACAGTTCACTTGCTGCCAGTGTGACTAGTGAGAAGGAGAGGAACAGATGTGGCGCTTGTGACTTGTACACACACACACACACACACACACACACACAAAGAAGGCATGATTGCCATTGTGGATGGATTCATGCGATGTGAATAAACGAGTTGTAAATCTGTCAGGCTGGAACAGAACCGGGCCTTTCCCAAACTTGTTACCACAAAGTTGGACACGTAGAATTGTCCAAAATGTCTTGAGAAGAGAAAGCTTTTTATGGATCGAGGCGCCAAATGCCTAAATTGATTCATTAATCCTGCGATTGCCAACTACTGCTCATTTCATCAGGTATCCGATATCACTTAACTTATTCGCTGTCATGTTTTCACATTTCCAGCCGTTCTCGAGCATTTTGACAGAAAAAAAATTGGTTCCTTGCTTTTTCTATTCTTCAGTAACCACCAGTAGAAGATGGGTTGGTACATAACCGCCCCTCCCTAAATGCAGAACACGCACTGCGCGTAGGGCTCATTCCTCCACGGGGGTGCGCGAGGTGAATGAATGAATTCAATTAATAAAAGTCATTTCCTAAAAATAACTTCATTTTTCTATTCCAGTGACATATTGTGACAGGCCCAACTTTGAAATGGTCAATACATTCATTCAACGCTGACTGAATCGATCAAGGGGTGTGTTCCTCTGCTGTAGTTTGAAGAAATGCAACAAACAAACGTGTACAGACTTGATTTGAAAACCTGTTCCTCAGCTATATCTATGTTTTTTTTACAGTATACCTTTTGTGAGCAAGAGTTGCTTATGCACGTTTTGGCTACTACTAGGACTTATTGAAGACCGGCAGAACATAAGACACACATCATAAGCCAAATGCATAATTTTCCCGATCATTTTTAATTTACTATTGCAACATTGATGAAAAAAATATACCTAGCTTGCTAAAAAAAAAATATATATATTTTTTTTTTTTCAAAAAATGTCCTAATTTGACTTAAGCAACGATACTTTTGGACCAACTGCTGTACGCCGTAGCTCACGCCTAGATACTCACGCAGACATGATGATGTCACATTCCAACCCACCGAGCCAGACTCCTTAAAGTCACATAGTACTTACATAATTTCTTTATGCATTTTATGCCTGTGATTTTTTTTGTGTGTGTGCATGTGTGTGTGTGTTTAAATATATTTGCAATGTATTTTTAAAAAATGCATTGTGGTTGGTTTAGATGTGTTTCAAGCATGTGGGAGGATTTAAGATTTATTAATAAATAATAAATAAATAAATAAGAAAATAAATAAATAAATACACTTTTATAAAAGTAAAATGGTCTAGCCATGTCGCAGCTTTTCACTTATGAAGGGTGTTGGAATTGAGTGTTTGCCTTGTGATAAATGGGAGTTCATTGTATTGCTATTGTATGGTGCAAATACAACAAAGTTGTTTCCAAGTTTTGGTAAAAAAAAAAAAATAAATAAAATTAAGAATAAAAAAAAAAAGAAATTTTTTTTAAATAGACTAAAGCATCCCGAAAATTAAAAAAACACCCTTTTGTGACCGTGAATAAATAGTACTGCCATGTTGTTTTAATTAAACACCACATCTTCTTAGTTTCCTAATTTTTCAATTTATGATTGATTTCTTCATGTCCCCACCAGCAACTGTGTCAACCTTCAGTACCTGAGCTTGGCCTACTGCCACAAAATGACAGACGAAGGTTTTCAGTACCTGAGCTTGGGAAGTGGCTGCCACAATCTCCTCCACCTCGACCTGTCAGGCTGCTCCCAGGTGAGTCTTTCCCGCTCCGCGGTTATACTGTACTTAGCGTGATAATCCCAAAGCACTGGAAGAATCCAGTCGCTCCTCTCCTTGTTTGCACGTGTCCCCTCTTGTTCCTCACTCAATATGAGCTCAGAGGAGAGGAAGGAGGGGAGGAAGGACGGGGTCGGGCTTGTTGAATAAGCCCACCCGCTTGCCATGCGCTTACACACATGCATGACAACACACTCAGTTATGCTCACTTCCAGATGTATGTTTTCATTTGGGGCCCGGAAAGTGTGAGGAGCAAAGATCCGAAGGGGATGGTTCACATTCCAGTGAATGCACATTTGTTCTCTGTCTCTCTCGTAGGTGACGGCGACGGGCTTCAGTTACATCTCGGAAGCGTGCCCCAATCTCAGGGAGATTTTGCTCAATGACGTGTACGACCTGTCGGACAAGTGCATCTCTGTATGTTTGTTTTATTTACAGGGCACTGCAGACCAGGAGTGTACAAACTATTATTTAATGAGTTTTTTTAGTTTATAGATTAAACAAGCTGCCACATCACAGCAAGAGAAATCTGTCGTAGGCTGGCAATTGTTAAAGCATCGTTTATTTGCGGATCATTCATGGGATATGTTGGCAAATTGGACCTTGAAACGGAGCAGAAAGTGGATCAAGCATTTTCTCTTCTGAACTGAATTCTTATTATTCACACGAGCATTACTTTTAGTTACTGTTTCATTTATCAATTGTTTAAAAACTCGGTACACGCAGTAAATTTGGTAATCATTAATTGGAGTAGACGCAGTCCTTGTCAGGTTTGTCGCAAACACATAAATACGCACGCCCACACTTTTTCGACACCCAAACTTTTCACGCCTGCCCCAACCCCTTTTTTTTCCAAATAGCGTTGCAGACTTTATAGTTTGGACATCCCTGCTGCAGTCAGACAAAAGTTTTGGGACACTCCTGGAAATAATACTTTAGTTCCTAGCATCCATCCAATTTTGTACCTCTTATCCTATCATGCTCAAATGTTTTGAATAGCTGTAACTCTACAACATGCTTAAAACACTTTTTTTTTTATAAACACACTCTTTGAAGCATTTCTTGTACTCTTGCTCACACAGCCCTCCATATAAGAGGCCAAGTGTGCTTGCTTCAAGCTGTCAGTCCGGGTAAAAGTGCAATGTAAAACTGACACATAAAACATAATGGAATTAAATATTTTTTATTTGAACATGAAAATGTTCAAGGAATTTTTCTTTTGTCTAACGAAAGTCTGCCAGTGTAATGTTTAAGTATAATGCAGAATGCCATTGACGGGCTAACAGAAACTAGCTAAGATGTTACGGTAGTTCTAAACCGTTAACACACTTTACTTTAACACGCATGTAGGTGCATCACATAAATACAAACAGATCAAGCAACAATTCTCACAGTCATATTCTCTCTGCTTGGTATAGAAGAAGTTGAATGGAGTCGTGACTCCAACCGCTTCAAGCACCGCTGGGATGAACTGGAACTGAAAGTGTGGAATGGCAAGGTGTCCCAATACTTTTGTCTGAAGAAATCAACTAGAAGCATTTGTGCTATGTAGGTTTGCAAAATTCTGAAAAAAAAAAGTTTACATGGGATTTAATGGGAATTAACGGCAATAAACTGCAAAAACTAAATTCAAGATGGAATATTTAACTTAATAAAGTTTTACTTACAAATACATCTATTGTAATCTAATGTTTTTTTAATTTAGATTTAATTATACTATTTTGTGTTTATACTTGCATATGAAACCGTTCCACTAAATCCCTAGTAAATCCCCACTAAGTCCCAAATTCCCCACATCTTAATTTCCCAAATGGAAATTTACTGGAAATGCTCCACCTCTGTGCAAACATAGTGCAATGTGTCCCATATAGGCCCTGATGGCCAACTGCAATAATGTGTCCTGCATCTCTCTGCTGGAGGCGTGGCAACTGTCCGACGCTGGCATCAAAGCCATCGCTGAAGTCACCAAATTGAAGAGTTTCAGCCTGGAGGGTAAAGTCCTCTTTGTACCATAGAAAGCTGAGTATTTATGAGATCACCTTGATAACTGCTTTAAGACTATTGTACTGGTTGGCCCACTGCCCTCAGTCACAAGTAAAATAATTCAATAATTTAAATCATCCGGAGGCATCATTCATCCGCACAGAACTGTTTAAAGTGTTCTTCCAAACGTTCCCACGCAAAGTATGGGATCTATCAATTTGTAATTGTGCACGAGGACTTGCGTGAATGTACGCAAAGCTCTGACCATTCGTACTCACAAAACCTTGTGGTAGAACAGTGGAACTGCAGATAGAACGGCAATACAGACGTCATCAACAAGCTGGGGGTTCCCATACACTGCGTATGACATTTTGATAAATACTTTTTTTTACTTACGCACACTTTACATTTCAGTCGTACGAATGAATTTAGAATCTGTGCTGAATCATCGTACAAATGAGGAAAAAGCATACTAGTGCATGGACCTGAAGATGGATATCATGGATATCGAAAAAATGATCAAATGGGGTTTATTGTAGCGACTTAGTTAAATGGTAAAAGTGTTGTTCTGTGTCCAGGTAACAATCGCGTGAGCCACATGAGCTGGAAGGCCGTCTGTAGTAGCTCAAGAGGCCTCCGCAGGCTGCACATCGTCAAATGCCACAAGATGGGTGACACCTCGCTCAAGGCGGTCGCCACCCTCCGGAATCTGCAGTACCTGGATATCTCGCTTTGTAGCAAGTGTGTGTCAACCTGCTTGTCTTTTATCAAGGCTTCTCAAACTTTTTCGGCCTCGGGCCAGGACTGAGCATTGTCTGATTAATGGTTTCATGGTCTACCTTGCCTTTAAAAAGTCACCATTAATGAGCTCTTCTTTTCTTTTTTGAGGCGACCTCTGAGATGGGCACAATATGATTGTCTGCTTATAGCGTTGAGTAAAGGAGCAACCTCTCTGAGGTTCATTGGAGGCTAGTCGCATTTTTTTCTTCTTATTCTCTGTGAGCAGAGCGGGAGGGGTGAGCAGTTACACCGAGAGGCCGAGGGCGGTTTGATGAACGGAACATGCCTCATTACTCTGTTGCTTAATGTGCATTGACCTTTTAAAAAAAGCACATTTGTGCATCCAAGATATTAATTGCAAATTATTTCGCAGACCTCCATTAGAGCACCACTGTATTAAATTATTCGTTGATGACCAAAGTTCACGTGATTACTGTGCGTCTCATTCCAGAGTGACAGATAAGGGGCTTTTTACTCTGGCCGAAAGCCCCTCGGCCAACAAATTGAGAGAGCTGAATCTGAGTTACTGCTGTCAGATCACTGATGCGGCCATCAGTGTCATCGGTCACAGGTACAATTAACGCATGTTCTCATATCTACTCTCACATTCACACGCTCTCACTCACTCTCCAACTCTCACAGGTACACACACTCTTTCTCACACTCCAAAACTGACATCACGCACACTTTCGAACATTTACATTCTCTCCAAACATTTACATACCCTCTCACACTCTCCAACACACACATTTTATCATATTCTTCTCACACATTCCCTCACAATCACAGCTCTCAACCACTCATTCTGCCCAACACTCACGCACTCTCACACACCCCTTACACTGACATGCTCGCGCCCCCAAATTTACACACTCACGGTCATACTCCCTTTCTGTCTCTGTCCCTCTGTTTCTCTCTTTCTCTCTCTCTCTCATCCCACCATGCAAGTACTCTCATATACACACGGTGTCAATGTCTCACACTCTCCAACAGTCACACACATACTCTCACACTTTCACACACTATTGCACACTTCCTTTCTCTCTTCTCATCTTCTCACACACTCTCTATAATCACACACACTCATTCACACTTTCTTACATGCACCCACTCTCACATTCTCAGCTCTCATGTGCTATCTCTCTCACAATCACTGTCACACATTCTTTCACTCCACCACCGCCAGTCAATTAACCAGTCTCTCATACACTCTCTGACATTCAGTCCCATCCTCACACATTTTTCTCCCTCAAATGCTCTCAAACACACTTTCACGCGCACACACTCACACGCACACACACAACCACACGTAGTCAACTCATCTTGTTTTGCCGTGGTCTCACCAGGTTTACC